>NC_048219.1:131986617-132094661 GCF_002007445.2 Ailuropoda melanoleuca | reverse complement strand
CCTTGAGCTTACAGCCCTGCTTCTAACTGAAGACTTTTGTACTTGCAGTTTTCTCTGCCAGCTGCACTCTATCCATGGAGCCACATAGCTAACTCCATTACTTCTTTTATGTCTTTGCTTACATGTCATTTCAAAAGAAATGCATTCCTTTGAATGTTTGAGCTGTTCTGATCTATCATCTTATTCTGCTCTCTTTTCCTTCATTGTACTTATTTTTACTTGATATATTAGGTATCTATACATCTATTTATTATGTCAATATAGATTCTATAAGAGCAGAAACTTTGTTTTTTCATTGCTGTTTTTCTCATCAACGTCTGAAAACCCAGAACAGTGTTTGACCCAGTATTAGGTGCTCAATAAACATTTATTGATTTTAGGGGACATAAGTGTGCCCTGTCAATACAAACAGTAGAATAGGGTGCTTGGGTGGCTCAGTAGGGTAAAGTGTCGGACTTCGGCTCAGGTCGTGATCCTAGGGTCCTGGGATCGAGCCCCACATCTGGTGCCCTGCTCCTCAGGGAGCCTGCCTCTCCTTCTCCCTCTGGCTGCTGCTCCCCCTGCATGTGCTTTCTCTCTGTGTCTCTGTCAAATAAATAAATAAAATCTTAAAAAAAAGTAGAATAAAAAACCTTTACAGTAGTTCAAAGGAGGAGTCCCTGGTCTTTTATTTTAAAATGTGAAAGCTGGGAGTATGCTACCAGTTTATTAATAAAAGAAAAATTATTCTGATTACCTGAGTTTGCTTGCTCTGTGGCTACAGTTAAAAACATTCTAGACATTCTATTATAATGAACATTATTTCTCCTAAGCAGCTTTTCCTGTTTTGAGAATGTTTTTACTCAGGAGACAAAACATGGAAATGAACCTAGGTTTAAATAATATTTGTATAATTGCATGTATAATTGTAAAATTATTGGATAATCTTATTGTAAATAAGCTTCTTAACAAATATTATTAATTCCATTTGAATACTGATTCATTTTAACAAGATCTGAACTTTTTATTTCTAGACTGATTTCGTTCTCTAATTTACATATTATTGAGTGTGTCTGGTTATTTCTTCATTGCTAGATTAGCGTTTGCTGGGTTGTATTTCCATTTCTCTTTCTCCCAATGTTGCATTCAAGAGCAGTATTTAGGAACACACAGTAATGCCTTCTTAAAATAATGTGACTTAGTAAAGTAATACCTTGACAGAACTTGGAGTTTGCAGAATGATGCAAGCTAAAATGTTTTTGCTCTATAAAATGTATTTGATTCTCTTTCTCTTCTAAATTCCATGTCTCTCCTTTCAATATCTGCTTTCCAGGATGCTTTGCAAGATTGATGGAAACATTAAATCCAAAAACTAAAAGGGAAAAAAATGTGAATGTGAATTTCAGTTGACTTTAGAGGAGATATATTGCTTAATAGAAACACGCAAGAAACAATGCTAGTGGGCAGTAAATCCCAGATTAATTACACATATTCAATATGCTATGGAGCCAATGCATGTAACTGAACTTTTTTATAAAGTACTATAATTTTATGATTTTTAGCACTAGCCAGTAAATTTACAAGCATTAGCATTGCAATACGTGATTTTGTCCCTATTACCAGTAGCAAAATTACTGTGCTCTATTATGAGCCTATTAGACCTCTATTCCCACATTTTTTATTTAGTGATTTCTTAAAAATCGGTGCTTTATGTTTTGTGGTACAATCAACAATACACTTCAATTGTTGGGAGATTTGAAACTGCTAAGTAACAAATCTGTGAATTCACAATGATATTCTAAATGATCCAAGAAATGTCATTTTAAGCGGTAATATCAATATGTATTTTGGTTCATTAGCAGAATACACAATGGCTATTTCTAGCATCTTCCCAGTCTCTCTGTTTAGCCAGTTTGTATTGTGATGCCTGGCCTGAAGCAATTCTATTTTTAGTTCTAATGGAACAGTCTTAAATTGCTTATTTTCTGTTTACTAAAGTCATCCCGTTTGTTACCATGGAAACTATGACAAGTGCTCTAGCTAACTATTTTATTAAATGAATTGAAGATATAACTGAAGACTGTGAAGGTGCACATGTCATTCTTAAGACATATTTTTCAACATCTGTAAAATCATGGCTGTATTTATAGAAAATATGAAATTAATTATAAATAAGGTCGTCTACATTTCAAATCTGAGAGGCTATTGACATTTAAAAATCTGAATCATAACTAGCACATAGGCATCCCCAACTTACAAAGAGTCCATGTTCTAAAAGTGTTTTTGTAAATCAGCTTCTCAGAAATTAGAATATATTCACCCATAGAAACAACTTCATAAATAATAAGTAGATCTCTAGACCCACCCTCAAAAGCTCTTCCACCTGTGAGGTCTCAATCTATAGCAGTATTGGCAATAGTCTTTGTTCTCAGCTCTGGCAGTAGAAGCCACGTTGCAGGGGTAAGAAAAAAGGAAAGTTTCTCATACTTATTTTGTTTTTAATGGTTATGGCGTGCAGAGGACACCATTTTAGACTAATAGTATCCACTGATCTTAGGAATATCAGGCTTCCAAGTATGTTCTTCTGGTATTTGACAATACCCCTGGCCTCAGACTGTTGATCTCTCACTTTCTTACATCTTCCTCTGTACCCAGGTCCAGCTTGCTCCCAAAGTGCTCCTGCCTTTGCCCTGAACCATCATTCTCCTCAAGATTCAAGATGGTTCCAGCCAGTTAAAAAAAAATCAAAAAATGCTCTATTTTCTGAATAATTGAGAACATTTCCTGAAATTTTGCATTTTAAAAACACAATACTTTTGAACCCAAACAAATCCCTAACCTGAGGTTTCCATCACCATGACTAAAAAAAGAAGTATCTAGAGGGTAAAGATGTGAGAAAGCTGCTTTAAGGAAATAACTTAGTTCTAGAAGTCAGGTTCAAGAAGTTAGTCAGAAGTCAATTGATTTAAAAGAAATCAACATCTTGACAGTATTCCCTAAATCTTGGATCTTGGATTTTCTGTTAGAGGACGGATGGCAATAGTTAATTGTAAGCTGAGTCATCCTTTTGTTCATCTCATTTCCAGGAGATTCTAATAAAATATATCTTATTAGCCCCATAATTGTGCTTTAAAAAGAATATCATCTTTCTGGTAAAGGAATCAAATTAACACAAAAATATAGACAAAATTTTGTTCTTGTTTTCTAACAGATCACAAATCAAATAAATTCATTATAAGTTGGGCATTGTGAATTTTTCAGAAAGAAAGAAAAGAATTATTGGAACATATACAGAGTCAATAACTTATTATTTTGTATCCAGGAGATTAAAAGAGAAAAAGAAAATAATTTACTTAGCACTAAAATCAAGATGACACAAATGAGTTATCTTTACTGTTTATACAGCTATATTTTATATAGTTTCAGAATTAATCAAAATATATACAAGAAGGCTGAGTTTTTCTACAAAGTTAAAGAATATGCTTTTTTTCCCTATACAAACTATTATGATGGTGAGTGTGAAAACAGATGAGATTTGATATCTGTTTTTCCATAAGGTAATACCTGAATTTGCCTGTAAGGTCTTTATGGCAAAATGTGTGCATTTTCATGTAAATATATGTGCAATGAAATATGAAATAAAAGTCAAATTATTTTTGTTAAATTTCAATAATCATTTATGATAGAAAATTCTAAAGGTTTATTAGAATTTGAATATTACTAACACTTAAAAATGAAGGCATATTTTTTTTTAATTTATTTACTCGACAGAGATAGAGACAGCCAGCGAGAGAGGGAACACAGGAAGGGGGAGTGGGAGAGGAAGAAGCAGGCTCATAGCAGAGGAGCCTGATATGGGGCTTGATCCCACAACGCCGGGATCACGCCCTGAGCTGAAGGCAGACGCCCAACCGCTGTGCCACCCAGGCGCCCCATGAAGGCATATTTTTGACCTAACACTGATTTTTCGTTTCCTTAGGGTCCACTTTCATCTGTAACACTCACATAATACCAGTGAAAAACCAAGAGGGAGTGGCTATGATGTTCATCATTAATTTTGAGTATGTGACAGATGAGGAAAACGCTGCCTCCCCAGAGAGGGTAAACCCAATATTACCAGTCAAAACTGTAAACCGTAAGTAAAAGGCAACATGTACATAATGCTGTTGATATTCTGCTACTGATAATACTGCTACTAGTAATTTTAATACATTCTTCATTTGGGTTAGTTTTTAAAATATGTTTGCATTATAAGTAAAATAATTTTACATTTAAAAAAGCCATAGCTGCCATTACCCTTTGTTACCTTACAGACTTGACCAGTCGCTTTTACAGCCATTTGACTTGGTTTTACCATTGTTAATTCAACCAGTCCCCTACTGATGGACATTTAGGTTGTTTCCAAAATTTGGCCATTACAAACACAGCCAGAGTGAATTGAGACATGTGGGTATATTTCTGGAAAATTATTTTCAGGGTAAGAGTCTATAAGTGGGATTCCTGGGTCAAAGGGTAAATGCATATGCAGTTTTTTTTAGATACTACTAAACTCCCCTTCCTAGGGTTTGAACCATTTTGCACTACCATCAACAATGTATTAGATCTTTTTCGCCAAAGCCATGCTAACAGGATGAGTCAGTCTTCTCCATATTTGTCATTACGATAGGTGAGAAGTAGTACCTCAATTTGTTTTAGTTTACATTTCTTTTATTATGAATGAGGTTGAGATATTAAAGCACTGGGATATTTCTTTTTCTGTCTACTGTCCATTTCTATGTATACATTTTTTGTCTTTTCTTTTTCAAAATAAGTAAGTAAATAAGTAAAGTAAGTAGCACATCTCTTCACAGCAAATATTTTTTATGTTTTTCCTGATTTTTGTCATGCAAATGTTTTGTTGTTGTTTGTTTATAGTGCAGTTAAATTTATCAAACTTTTCCTTTGTTGATTCTGAATTTTTGAGTCACTATTAGAAAAGCTTTCACCATTCCAAGGTTGTTATTTCTTTTCTTAGAACTTGTACAGCTTTAGAATCTCTGATACATTTTAAGTTAAGCTTGGTTTATATTGGTTTATATATATATACACCTTGGTTTAACAGGGTATATATTTAATTTTTCACTTTATCAATGGCTCTCCAGTTGTTGTAACATCATTTATTAGGAAGTCTATCTCTGCACCAATAATTTGAGATGCTACCACTATCACATACTAAACCTCTTTATGTGCTAGAGTATATTTCTGGACTTCCTATTCTGTTTCATTGGCTTATTTATCATTCAGAATCACACTGTTTTAATTATACAATTAATCTCTGATATAGCATGCTCCCTTTGACATTAATTCTCAGGAGTTTGAGGTTTTTTCTTGCTAAACATTCTATATGAACTTTAGAAAAAACTTGTCCAGATAAGGAAAAAATTCTTTTTTTTACTGCATTTGCATCAATTTTATAAATTAATTTGAGGAATATTAAAATATTTATGATTTTGAGTCATTCTATAGAAGAATATCATATGTATTTTCATTTTTAAGTCTAGTTTTGGTGTCTTTCAGGAGTGTTCACAATTTTGTCTTACTCTTTAGTTTGCTACTTGGCATTTAACTTTTTGTTATTGCTGAGATTACAAATAGGATCTTCTCTTTCATTATATCTTCTGAGTATTTTTAAAGCTAGTGATTTTTTCTAAGTATGTTAATTTTATATCCTACTATTTTAGTGAGTTTTCTTAGTTTCCAGTGGTTTATGCATTGACTCTCAAGTTTTTCAAGTGTTCTATCATATCAAATAGAGATTGTTATACATTTTCCTTCCCAATTCTTATACATCTAATAGTTTTCTCTTGTTTTATTGTGCTAGTTATTGCTTCCAACATATTATTAAAAAGAAATTGATGGTAAAAAGCATGCTTTGTTCCTGATTTTTGTGTGAATGGCAAGGGTTTTTCATTAATTCAAATGATAGCATTTGGGTTGAGTTGTATGTGTTTTAAGGCTTTCCATTCGCTTATATTTATTAAGAATGGTGTTAAAATTCATAAATTGCCTATTCAGCATCTGTGGAAATGAATGTGCTATTCCGTTTATTTTTATGATACATTTTATTAATCTGGTTGCTAACATCTCTGAAAGGGATCACGTATGATCATGATGTATTTCATTCTGTATTATGCTATTGGATTCTCTTTACCTAAAATTAATTTAGGATTTTTACATCAGCATTCATTAGGAAGACATCTGTAATTTGTGAATGTGTGTGCATATGTGCAATTTCATCAAATATTGGTATCAATGTTATAATTCCTTCAGAAAATAATTTGGAAATTCTTTTTTATTTTCTTTGCTAAAGTACTATCAAATAGTTTGGGGATTATCTGAACTTTAAAAATTAAGTATGATTCCCCTGTGAAATCATCCAGGGCTGATAGTTATTTGTGGAGTAGCTTCTTGACAAATTTCTTTCTTTTTCTCTCCAGAGATTGGACTACTCAAGTTGACCCTCTCAACGAGTATCAATTTTAATAAGTGTTATTTCTCAAGAATTTTATGTAGATTTTAAAATTTTATTTTAATAGTATTATGCAAAGTAGTATTTTAGGATGTTTTTGAGATTTCCTTGGTTCTGTTTCCTTGTTATATATTTAAAACACATTTTAGTTTTTCTTTTTAGTTGTGCTTTTCTATATATTCTGGAGTTAGGTTTTCCTTTGTTTCTTATAAGAAAAAATAATACTTCTCTTTTAATTTATAATTATAATAGGTATTTATATTTACTGCTATAACTACTATGTTTTTTCTTATTCTAACATATTCTATGTTAAATATACTCTCTCAAAACATGTCATTATGTTATGCTCTCTTTGCTTTTTTAAAAACTTCAACTGCATGGGTTTTCGGTTTGTTTTATCCTGTTGTTTTTTTTTCCTTTTTTTTCCTTTTTTTCTTTTTTTCAGTTTTTTTTTTTTAATGATTTTTTATTATATTATGTTAGTCACCATACAGTACATCCCCGGATTCTGATGTAAAGTTCGATGCTCCNTACAGTACATCCCCGGATTCTGATGTAAAGTTCGATGCTCCATTAGTTGAGTATAACACCCAGTGCACCATGCAATACGAGCCCTCCTTACCACCCATCACCATTCTATCCCATTCCCCAACCCCCTCCCCTCTGAAGTCCTCAGTTTGTTTCTCATAGTCCATAGTCTCTCATGTTTCATTCCCCCTTCTGATTACCCCCCCTTTCTTTATCCCTTTCTTCCCCTACCGATCATCCTAGTTCTTATGTTCCATGGATGAGAGAAATCATATGATAATTGCCTTTCTCTGCTTGACTTACTTCACTTAGCATTATCTCCTCCAGTGCCGTCCATGTTGCAGCAAATGTTGAGAATTTGTTCTTTCTTATAGCTGAGTAATATACCATTGTATATATGGACCACATCTTCTTAATCCAGTCATCTGTTGAGGGCATCTAGGCTCCTTCCACGATTTAGCTATTGTGGACAATGCTGCTATGAACATTGGGGTGCATATGGCCCTTCTCTTCACTACGTCTGTATCTTTGGGGTAAACACCCAGTAGTGCAATGGCTGGGTCATAGGGTAGTTCAATTTTTAACTTTTTAAGGGACCTCCACACTGTTTTCCAGAGTGGCTGTACCAACTTGCATTCCCACCAACAATGTAGGAGGGATCCCCTTTCTCCACATCCTCTCCAACAATTGTTGTTTCTTGCCTTGTCTATCTTTGCCATTCTAAACTGGCATAGGTGGTATCTCAGTGTGGTTTTGATTTGAATTTCCCTGATGGCTAATGATCTTGAACATTTCATGTGTCTGTTGGACATTTGTATGTCTTCATTGGAAAAGTGTCTGTTCATATCTTCTGCCCATTTTATGATTTGTTTATTTGTTTCTCGTGTATTGAGTTTGAGAAGTTCTTTGTAGATCTTGGATACCAGTCCTTTATCTGTGGTGTCCTTTGCAAATATATTCTCCCATTCCGTGGGCTGTCTCTTAGTTTTTTTGACTGTTTCCTTGGCTGTGCAGAAGCTCTTTATCCTGATAAAGTCCCATAAGTTCATTTTATCTTTTATTTCTCTTGCCTTTGGCGATGTGTCGTGAAAAAGGTTGCTCTGGCCGATGTCATAGAAGTTGTTGCCTATGTTCTCCTCTAGAATTTTGATGGATTCCTGTCTCACATTGAGGTCTTTCATCCATTTGGAGTTTATTTTTGTGTATGGTGTGAGAGAGTGGTCAAGTTTCATTCTTTTGCATGTAGCTGTCCAATTTTCCCAGCACCATTTATTGAAGAGACTGTCTTTTTTCCACCGGATGTTTTTTCCTGCTTTATCAAAGATTAGTTGCCCAAAGAGCCGAGGGTCCATTTCTGGGTTCTCTATTCTGTTCCATTGGTCGATGTGTCTGTTTTTGTGCCAGTACCATGCTGTCTTTGTGATCACAGCTTTGTAGTACAGCTCGAAATCCGGCATTGTGATGCCCCCAGCTTTGTTTTTCCTTTTCAACAGTTCCTTGGAGATTCGGGGCCTTTTCTGGTTCCATACAAATTTAAGGACTATTTGTTCCAGTTCTTTGAAAAATGTCCTCGGTATTTTGATCGGGATAGCATTGAAAGTGTAGATTGCTCTGGGTAGTATGGACATTTTAACTATGTTAATTCTTCCAATCCATGAGCATGGAATATTTTTCCATCTTTTTATGTCTTCCTCAATATCTTTCAAAAGTGATCTATAGTTTCTAGGATATAGGTCCTTTACGTCTCTGGTTAAGTTAATTCCAAGGTAACGTATGGTTTTTGGTGTTATTGTAAATGGGATGGATTCCCTAATTTCTCTTTCTTCAGTCTCGTTATTCGTGTATAGAAATGCAACTGATTTCTGGGCATTGATTTTGTATCCTGCCACCTTACTGAATTGTTCTATAACTTCTAATAGTTTGGGAGTGGATTCCTTTGGGTTTTCCATATAGAGTATCATGTCATCTGCAAAGAGAGACAGTTTGACTTCTTCTTTGCCGATTTGGATACCTTTGATCCCTTTTTGTCTTCTGATTGCTGTTGCAAGGACTTCTAGTACTATGTTGAATAATAGTGGCGAGAGTGGGCATCCTTGTCGTGTTCCTGATCTTAAGGGAAAGGCTTCCAGCTTTTCCCCATTGAGAATAATGCTTGCAGTAGGCTTTTCATAGATGGCTTTTATGAGATTGAGAAATGTACCCTCTATTCCTACACTCTGAAGGGTTTTAATCAGGAAAGGATGCTGTATTTTGTCAAATGCTTTTTCTGCATCAATTGAGAGGATCATATGGTTCTTGAGTCTTTTCTTGTTGATATGATGTATCACATTGATTGATTTGCGAGTGTTGAACCATGCTTGCATCCCAGGTATGAATCCCACTTGGTCATGATGGATAATCCTTTTAATGTACTGTTGGATTCTATTAGCAAGGATCTTGTTGAGGATTTTGGCATCCATATTCATTAGAGAAATCGGTCTGTAATTCTCCTTTTTGAGGGGGTCTTTGCCTGGTTTGGGGATCAAGGTAATATTAGCCTCATAGAATGAGTTTGGTAGCTTTCCTTCTGTTTCTATTTTTTGAAATAGCTTTAGGAGAATAGGTATTATTTCTTCTTTGAATGTTTGGTAGAATTCCCCAGGAAAACCGTCTGGGCCTGGAGTTTTATTATTTGGAAGGTTGTTTATCACTGACTCAATTTCTTCATAGTTAATTGGCCTATTTAAGAAATCTATTTCTTCCTGTTTCAGTCTTGGTAGTTTATAGGTTTCCAGGAAGGCCTCCATCTCTTCCAGATTGTTTAGTTTTTTGGCATATAGCTGTTGATAAAAGTTTCTAATAATCCTTGCAATTTCAATGGTGCTGGTCGTGACCTCTCCCTTTTCAGTCATAATTTTAATAATCTCAGTCCTTTCTCTTTGTTTTTGGACAAGTTTTGCCAGTGGTCTATCAATTTTATGGATTCTCTCAAAGAACCAGCTTCTAGTCCTGTTGATCTGCTCTACTGTGCTTCTGGTTTCTAATTCATTGATTTCTGCTCTAATCTTGGTCAACTCCTTCCTTGTCAGTGGGTTAGGCCTGTCCCTCTGTTGCTGTTCCAGTTTCTTGAGGTGAGAATATAGAAACTGCATTTTAGATTTTTCTATTCTTTTGAGTGAGGCTTGGATGGCTATGTATTTCCCCCTTAGGACTGCCTTTGCAGTATCCCATAGGTTTTGGACCGTTGTGTATTCATTCTCGTTGGTCTCCATAAATTGTTTAATTTGTTTTTTGATTTCCTGGTTTATCGAGTCATTCTTGAGCAGGATGGTTCTTAGCCTCCAAGTGTTTGAGTTTCTTCCAGGTTTTTCCTTGTGGTTGAGTTCCAATTTCAGAGCGTTGTGGTCTGAGAATATGCAGGGGATAATTTCAATCTTTTGGTATTGGCTGAGACCTGTTTTGTGTCCCAGAGCATGATCTATTCTTGAGAATGTTCCATGGGCATTTGAATAGAATGAGTATTCTTTGGTTCTGGGGTGTAGTGTTCTATATATATCTATGAGGTCCAACTCGTCGAGTATGGCATTCAAAGCCTTTGATTCTTTGCTTAGTTTTTGCCAGGGTGTTCTGTCTATTTCTGATAGTGGGGTGTTGAGGTCCCCTACTATTACTGTGTTCTTATCTATATGTCTCTTTATTTTGGTTAAGAGTTGGCTTGTGTATCTTGCTGCTCCCCTGTTGGGGGCATATATATTAATAATTGTCATATCCACTTGTTGAATACTTCCTTTAAGAATAATATAGTGCCCTTCTGTATCTCTCTCTATGGCCTCTAGTTTAAAATCCAGTCTATCTGATATGAGAATTGCTACTCCAGCTTTCTTTTGAGGTCCATTTGCGTGGAAGATGGTACTCCATCCCCTTACTCTAAGTCTGAATGCATCTTTGGGTTCAAAATGAGTCTCTTGTAGACAGCAAATGGATGGGTCATGTCTTTTTATCCAATCTGCAACCCTGTGGCGTTTTATGGGAGAGTTTAAGCCATTTAGATTGATAGAGATTATTGACAGATATGATTTTAATGATGCCATTTCTCTTTAAAGTCTTTGTATCGGTTGTGACTTGCTGCTCTGTATCACTCTTGGGGCCTTTTTACCTTTATAGAGCCCCCCTTAATATCTCCTGTAGGGCTGGTTTCGTGGTTACGAAATTGGTTAATGATTGGCGATTTTGGAACGTCTTTATTTCTCCATCAATTCTGAATGACAGCTTTGCTGGATAAAGGATCCTTGGCTGCATGTTTTTCTCTGAAAGAGCTTTAAAAATGCCCCCCCAACCCTTTCTGTCATTCCAGGTCTGTTTAGATAGGTCTCNTCTCCATCAATTCTGAATGACAGCTTTGCTGGATAAAGGATCCTTGGCTGCATGTTTTTCTCTGAAAGAGCTTTAAAAATGCCCCCCCAAGCCTTTCTCTCATTCCAGGTCTCTGTAGACAGGTCTGACGTAATCCTGATACCTTTGCCTTGGTACGTGAGAAATTTCTTTGCCCTGGCCGCTTTCAATACTGTATCCTTGGATCTAATATTTGCGAATTGCACTATGACATGCCGTGGCGTAGGTTTGTCCTGGTTGAGCTTGGATGGGGTCCTCTCTGCCTCTTGGACACGAATGCTTGTTTCCCTTGCTAGATTAGGGAAGTTTTCAGCTACAATTTGTTCAAATATCTCTTCTAGACCTCTGTTTTTCTCCACCCCTTCAGGGATGCCGATGATTCTGACATTGGATCATTTCATAGAGTCAGTAATCTCCTGTAATCTACATTCGTGGGCATGGATTTTTTTAAGACCGGCTTGTATTTTTGTTTTTCTTCTACTAACCCATCCTCCAGTTCGNTTTGTCCTGGTTGAGCTTGGATGGGGTCCTCTCTGCCTCTTGGACACGAATGCTTGTTTCCCTTGCTAGATTAGGGAAGTTTTCAGCTACAATTTGTTCAAATATCTCTTCTAGACCTCTGTTTTTCTCCACCCCCTCAGGGATGCCGATGATTCTGACATTGGATCATTTCATAGAGTCAGTAATCTCCTGTAATCTACATTCGTGGGCATGGATTTTTTTAAGACCGGCTTGTATTTTTGTTTTTCTTCTACTAACCCATCCTCCAGTTCGCTAATGCGTTCCTCTGCCTCCGTGACCCTGGCCATCAGAGCCTCTAGTTTTGACTGCATTTGGCTCATAGAATTTTTAATTTCTGTCAGATTCGTTCTCATTTCTGCCCTTAGGGATTCTATATTCTCAGTAACGTTTTCATTAATATTTTTTTCATGTCTACTCATCATCTTGACCATTGTTGCTCTGAATTCCATTTCTGATAATTTGGATACATCCAAATCTATTATTTCTGTGGCAGAGGCCACAGACTCATTATCTTTTCTTTGCTGGGGGGGACTTCTCCTTCTTGTCATTCTGATGAGGAGAGATTGCGGGGTTGTCCAGAGCCCATATTATTGACTGGGACCCAGGCCATGCGCCCTTGTTTTATAGAGATCTTAGGGATGTGGGCTTCTTCTTTAAAGATTTTATTTATTTATTTGAGAGAGAGAAACAGACAGTCAGCAGAAAGGGAACCCAAGGAGGGGTGTGGGAGAGGAAGAAGCAGGCTTCCAGCAGAGAAGCCCGATGAGGGACTCCTTTCCGGAACGCTGTGATCACGCCCTAATCCGAAGATAGGCACTTAATGACTGCGCCACTCAGGCAACCTGGGTTGTGGGCTTCTTGATTTTTCAGCCTGCCTTCTGGGGGAGGGGCCTGCCACGCCGATACTCAGGAAACCCTGTTTGGGTAGAGTCTCTGTGTCCCCTGCGAGGGAGGATGGGGATGGGCACACTGTGAGCCGGTATTTCCAGGCTTTTGTTACCTGGTGGTTTTCCCTGGCGGTTTGCTGTGCCTCTTCTGAGAGTGAGAGCAGCAGTGGCCATATCCTAGCCTCTGTCTCAGAGCTGAGAGATCGTAGTTCGCTCTCCACTGATGTTCTGGCCACTTTAACTCTGTTTCAGTTGGTGCTGCTAAAAACCCTGCATCGACCCAGGATGTGCTCCCCACAGCCTGTGTGCCAGCCCTCACTTCCAGGGCCAGTAAGTCTCTGTCCTTTGTGTTTCTAACCCCGCCCCCCGCCAGCCGCTCCCCGCAGGCTCCCGAGCTCCCGAGCTCCCTGTTTCAGTCTGGTTCGCCTGTGCTCTGAAGCGCCAGTTTTCAGTCTGGTTGCGCTTGCACTCCTGAGCTCTCGGTTTCACTCTAGTTTGAGTGTGCTGTCGGGAGCTCCTGTTTTCAGTTTGGACATGGGCATTCCCACGCTCACTGTCTCAGTCCACTCTCTTGCGGGTGCTGGTCTGAGAGTCCAGCCCGCTCCCCAGCACAAGGGGCTATTGCTTCCCAGCGCCTGAGTGCAGAGGCTCCCCCCCCCTTCCCTTTATCTTCCTACATCTGTGCTCGGATTCACAGCTCCCCGCTTTGTACCTCAATACTCAGCACTGGAGGTGTTCATTTGTAGAGATACAGATGTATCTTCCTGCATCTCAGGCTGATTCTGTGGGTGTTCAGAATGGTCTGGTAGATCTCCAGCTCGACTCGGACCAGCTGAGAAAGGGTCGCCTACTCCTCCTCCATCTTTTCTCCTCCTTGCAGAAAATGGTTGCCTTTCTGTTCATAGAGTTTCTGCTACTCTTTTCTTCATTCTCCAGTTGCATTCATAGGTATTCAGAATGGTTTGGTAGCTCTCTCGCTGAATTCCTGGGACCAAACGAACTTTAGGTCTCCTGCTCCTCTGCCATCTTGGAACGCCGAGCTCTGTTTTATCCTGTTTTTGCTTTTATTTTGTAATTTGAAAATATTTGTATTTTTTTCTAGTAGTTGTCTTTATAAGAAAATTTTATAGGGGCGCCTGGGTGGCACAGCGGTTAAACGTCTTCCTTCGGCTCAGGGCGTGATCCCAGTGTTATGGGATCGAGCCCCACATCAAGCTGCTCTGCTGTGAGCCTGCTTCTTCCTCTCCCACTCCCCCTGCTTGTGTTCCCTCTCTCGCTGGCTGTCTCTCTCTCTGTGAAATAAATAAATAAACTCTTTAAAAAAAAAAGAAAATTTTATATAATGTCCTTAATCTCTCTTCTTTTTCCTCAGACACCATATTTTGATTTCTTACTATGAGCAAGAATAAAATTAGCCTGTAATCTTTTCCTCCCCTTTCCACCATATAATTTTAGTTAATATCAGTTCTAACTCTTATCTTTACATGCCTAAGAATGGTCCTCTACCATCCAGTTTGTCAATTTAAATTATATTACTTGATTCCTAATTTTTACCAACAAGGTACTCGATGAACTTATTCTTTATTTCCTTCTCCTCTCATTTTGCTTTGTTGCAGCATTTCTAGCTTGTCAGAGGCTGTGATATTCACATAATTCTTACTTCTGTTTTGGTCTTAAATTTCTAGTGAAATATATTCAACCCTCACCACTAGTCTTCACCCCCCCCCACCCCAAAGAAGTGATGTTTTTCCAAGGCTGCTAACTGAAGTCTTGTGTGTTTTTCAAGTCACTTTTTGTCATCTCTTTAGTAGCCAGGGCTCTGACCATTCAGGTCACAGACCTACTCTCAGTATTCTTTGCACAGTGTGGAGCCCTCTTCATCTGTGGGTAAACCATATTTGATATGTGTTCCATCACTCTAAGGAGACCTTTGTCCTCCCCTTTTCTTCACTAAGTTTCTGCCTAACTCTACTGCAATGTGCTTTCCTGAACCAATTCTGCTGATCTTAGGAATTTCTTTCCCTGCCTATATGTTAATTAAAGTGTGTAATTTTTCTGTCTCTAATTACTCTTTAGGCATAGTTTATGGATATTTTTACTTGTCTCATTTATTGATCTCTATGATTATTAGGAAGCTCCATGAGGAAATTGGAATTCAGGTATCTGTTATTGTCTGTGGGGAGCCTTGCCACAAAACTTTAATATTTGAAAAAAAGAAACTGTTATCCTGTATATAAATTCAGATAGCAAACTACATCGTTAAACCTAAGTTGAATACTAAATCAAATGCATACCAGCTGAGAATTTTTCATAATATCAGTTACTTCCTTAGGTATGTCCAAATGACAGTATGATATTCTGTTAAAGCAATATTGGGAGAACTATATTAATGTAATATAATTCCAATATACTGAATATCTTACTCTGAACAATATCACACCTCGGGGAAAACTCTTTATCAAAATCATCAATGTTTCAGTCTCCCAGGTGACATATTTAAAAACAAAATTGAAGTACTTTAAAAAAATTATTTGTAATACCAAAGTCTTGCTCCTTCGAGTTGATGACTATTTTTATTTCTTTATATCTCTCACTAACCAATTATTGGATCTCTCACTAATCATTATTGGATGATTCCTGGGAGTATACTATAGGTAATTTCAACCTGTATCTTGGTCACGAATGTCAATAAGATCTTTTTTGGGGGGGATGCCTGATTTTATGTCTTCATTGTCTTCACAAATTCTTCATTTTCCCATAGAACAGTTATCTTGCATGGTCCATCAAATTGGATGGAAGTGAAAAAGGGAGTTGTATCAGCAGCGTAGCTAGCAAAAAAGGGGGGGGGATTTTTTAAAAAATAAAGTATTCATTTCAAACTGAAATACAAATGGAGAATTGAAACTTTGATTCATTGAATGGAAGATAATCTATACAGTAGCTTCCCAGGGTGTAACAGAGAATCTATGCAGTTTTACACTCTGATAAAAATAGCATCTCATGTGTAAGCCATAGCAAATTCAGTAGGATTGCTTTTTGTTTTATGAATATGAGTGGTTTCCCTACACTGCAGCTGTCACTCCTATACAGAGTCATTGGGGCAAGCATAAATATACAGATAAAATTGTTTCCAGAGCATTACAAAAGACAATTGTTTACAACCAGTATATTAGATTTGATGATAACCTTCCATCATTTTATGCTCTGGAATTTCCTTGACTTGATGTCAATTTTTGAAGCGTTGATTATTAAATTGAGCAGAAAAGTTAAAGAGAGACAAATTACACTTGGTAGCTTCTGATACTATCCAAATTCTACTTTGTATTATTTCCTATTTTGGGAAAAATCCTGCTAATTTTTTTTCTTAAAGTACAATTTTACTACCTGTGTGAAATAATGGTATTAGCTATTTCAGACGTCATTCCAGTGGTGACCACCAAAACAAACAAAAAAAGAAATAAGAGAAAATCAAATCTTGATACACCTCTTTTTTACTGAAACATCTTAACTTTCAAAATGCCTAATTTCTTATCTAAATAAGAAATATGTAAGTGTGGGGGAGTAGGGGGTGTGCAAGCCCCCAAGTGTCAGGATTTAAGTGAAAGTAATGGAGAAAAGGCTACCATTTGTTTGAGAAGATGTGGGTTTCTGTAAATGTAACTGCCTCTCCTGAAATGAAGACAAAATAAAGGAAAAAAATGTGAAGTGACAACAAAAGCAATACAGATGAGAAGAAGGTGGAATATTAAATTGAGAAGTAATAGAGAAGAGGCTGAATGCACAATAGAAAAGATGTATCATAAAAAGGGACTATGATAAATTGGGCTGAGAAAATTCTAGATACTTGTATCAAATAAAGTGATGAATCATTTCTCAGTACAAATATCTAATTTCTGGTTCAGGAACCCTACACAACTAAAGTGAGCAGCTTTCTCTGGGAAAAACAAATTTCTCACAGACGTATTCTCTGTTGAAGATATAGAACCAGCCACAAATAGATGACTTTTTCCCCTGGGATGAAGCAAGTACAGGAGAGAGTATTATATTGATAAGTCTATCAAACTGATAAATTCTGCATAATTGAGTCAATTAATTGCTATGTAAAAAAATATAAATGCCAAATAAAATGTATAATTAAGCCTTTTCTCATTGATGGTTTCTTTAAAAACCCTAGAATCTGAAGAATGGAAATAATATCAAATGGAAGAGAAAATTGTACTTTTCCTATCAACTAAATAGGGGCCACATCTAAAAGAACTAATAGAGTGGGGGGAAATGTGTTCTCTTTTTTTTCTGCTCTAATATCTGTTTCTGTGAAATATTTGCACAGTGTGGAAGATAACCAAATTATGTGTTTTTGCTAATCAAGTTTAAGAGACTTTCACTTTATTATATTAGATAAAATATATTTAAGGTTCATTTTAAATTATTTACAAGGATATTTGAGTTTTATATATCTATTTTATAGCAGGGGTCTAGGACCACAAGTCTGACTTTCTCTCATGCACTTGCACACACACATTTTCTTTGTTGAAAATTTTTGACGGATTTAGGGATACCTCAATTAAACAAAAATTTCTTGATTTAACAACATACATCCAAACAGAAAACAAATGCATTGTATGTTTTTAACTTATTTTAAAATCGGAAAGTCAGTTTGAGTCACTGTGAAAGTTGATGTTAAGCTCATATCCTCAAGTAAACTTTAACTAGTAACACTTTTACTCCGCATATCAGTTTAGGGTTGTTTTTGTTTAAATTTAAGTCTACTTAATTTACTCTTGCCATCATTGTCAAAATCTATGAAATGTTCTCATTTTACTAAACTTGAAATATTTCTTGGGGCGCCTGGGTGGCTCAGTTGTTAAGCATCTGCCTTCCGCTCAGGTCATGATCCCAGGGTCCTGGGATTGAGCCCTGCATCAGGCTCCCTGCTCAGCGGGAAGCCTGCTTCTCCCTCTGCCTCTCCCCCTGCTTGTGTTCCCTTTCTCACTGTGTCTCTCTGTGTCAAATAAATAAAATCTTTAAAAAAAAAAGAAAGAAAAAGAAATATTTCTCAACAAGAAAACAGTCCCACATTGTTTCTTTTATTTACAGAAAGATTATGAACTTTATCATTTATTAATTTATAAATGATTATACTACAAGTCAAAACTATAAATGAGATCTTAATTTTTTTTTCAGATCTTTCACTGTTTTCCCTTAGCAAGTATTTTAAACTTTTGTTAGGCTTCTCATGTCTCTTAACCACAATCCACTCATTGGTCCCCACAGTTACCCTCACCTCCCATACCTCAGAGTAAGGGAGAAGGTGCAGGCGGGAACTCCTTTAACAAGCCCACCCTCAACAAAACGTTCCAGCAATGTTAACTGAGGCTCAGACTTCACTTGCAACCCATTCTCTCCTCCATGCCTTCAAAGCCTGTCCTCACCAATCCCAGCCCCTGCCCCCAATATTTTCTACTGGCTCTTTTCCTTTTGCTCACACTCATGCTGCTGAGAGTAGTCTGTACTTCAACAGACACATTGTTTCTATCACATAATATTTTCTCAAAGTTTTAATTAGTCAAGTTTGTTGCCAACACTTAAAAATTGGAAGATTACACATAAAACGAAAATCTCTGGCTCATTTGGAAAAATATGAGAATCTGACTACATATTGGCAATAAGCAGAATACTTACAAGCAGAACACTTTTCAATAGGGTGTGCACTCCCCTGTTTGCCACAATCCTCACCTGTCCTTATTGTCTGTTTCTAGCTGGCTTTCCTCATTTATGTTGTCTCTTCCTGTAGGCATTTGGATTTTCCATATCTACTCACTCATTTTCTTTATTTTCTTCGTTTCTCGGACCACTATAACTGAACTCTGTTGTGTTCTATGTGTTGCCCTCTAGGTTGAGTGTACCTTGTTAAATCTGATTCTTTTCTCTCTGTTTCTTTATGTTCCACGACATACTCTTTTGTTTCTTTTGATCTCTGTGGCAGCTAATCTGGGACCATTTTGCTATTCCTCTTACTCTACTCATAAACGCTGTTTTTATTATTCTCTTATTATTCTCCTTAGTCATTTTCTCTATACACCCTTCTTGGCCAAACTCATCCATGACCTACAGGGTAAATACCCCTTCACAAATCAGTATCTCCAGCCCATACCTTTCTCTAGACTTTCCTTACTTCTTAAAACTTCGTATATTCAACTGCCCATTGGACAGCTCCTTTGGAAGAATTTTAAATTCTGGAAAACTTAGCATTTCAGGTTAAGACTTCTCTTTCCATCTCCAACTGCCATCCACTCATTCCATCAAAAAATCTTGCTCTTTATACACCCTGAATAGTGTCATCCAAGCCACCACAGCTGGAAACATGAGTTATGCTAAACTTCTCCTTCTCTCTAATCCTCTCTTCTCTCAACCAAAGAGTGATCAAATTCTATCATGGACACATAATGGCTATCTCTCTCACACAGCCCACTGTAATTGCCTAGTAGGTCCCCAACATATCTTTCATGGGCTGATGCAATGGTCTCATAACTGATACCCTTGCTTTCAACCTCTTTTCCTCAGGATCAAATGTCACACTGCTGTACATCAAATTATAATACTCTGCTTTTTATATCCTTTAAATAATTCTTTGTTACTAACAAGATAAAACTCCAAAGTCCTGTGCATTATACAAAATACCTGTGGCATGACCTCTATACTTCTCTAGCCTTATATCCCATCACTTCCCCCCATCCCATCCCGTATTTCAGTGGTGGTTCCCTGAAACCACCACATGCTTTATACAACCTTGTTTGCATAACATGGCATCCCCTCTAATAGAATGCCTTCATCCCTCTAGGATTCTTTCTCCAAAGAACTCTTCATCTATGAAACATTCCTAACTTGCCCAGAAAAATTTATTTGTTCTTGACTCTGCGACATCATGATACCTCATACCTGTCTTTACTACAACATTGGTCATATCTGTTTGCCCAGTGGACAAGTCACATAAATGACTGAGGAAGGCCATGAATAAAAATAGAGAGAGGGTGAAGTCTGTGGAAAACTGCAAAAAAACCTACCTTATTTAAAGTGGTCAAGATCCCTTCAGTTCTAGTTCATAGCGGGGATGTATTTCCTTCCATGCATCCCCAACCTCTTGCAAATAATAAGTATCCAATACATTTTTGGAGAATATGAAAACAGATGAATAAGTTATTTTTTGAGTAATTAGGAGTTTCTTTTTTTAATTTTCCTACTGAATGAGCATTAGCCAATGATTCTCCAAGTGTGGGACCATTGGCATCATCTTGCAACATGCTTGAAATGCAAGTTCTTGGGCCTTACACCAGAGCAACTGAGTCAGAAACACAGAAATTCAGCAATCTGTGTTTTAACGAACACTTCGGGTCATTCTGATAGCCACTAAAGTTTAAGAACTATTGGTATAAGTTAATTAATGTTTACCTAAACCTATAAAGATAAATTTTAAATGAAACTAAATGTGAAAATGTAATAAAGTTAAATTTTATAGTTTCTTATTCTTATAGTTCTTTTCAAAAGTGAACTTTTTAATCTAATCTAATCTTATTAAGGTAGGACAAAGGAGATTCCATTATCTTTGAAAGGATTAAAATTATAGTCTCCAAATCAAAAGAGAATTTCTACTGTTATGCTTATTAAAGTAAAAGTTTGAATCACTCTAAAAGCTTTGACCGAAGCTAAGTTTATATACACAAAGTGCAGCTGGTAATTTACGCAATTACCTAACTAATTTAAACCACTAAAAATGTATTTATGGTTTGGACCCAATATTCTGAATAATTGACACATAAAATATATATTTGCCTGAATAGCTACATTACTCCCTCAAATTTGCATCTCAGTTTTCAGACCTCAAGCTAAGGAACAAAGAATTTTCTATATCCTGGCTTATAAAAGGGCATTCACAGTGTTTTCACTATTCTCCATTGGAGCTGAAAGTTATTCTTTAATTCGAAGATGAAGAGCTGCAGTAGTAATATAGAGTTTCCCCCTCAGTGAGCATTACTATAGAAACAATCTATTATTCAGAAGAATTTAATTAAAGGTTTTACAACGTAACTAATATTTACTATTATCGTAGGTTTGGAATTTTCCTCTTTTTAAAGGTTAAATTTGGGAACTTGACATGGTTGCTAAAAGAAATCTGGGAAAAGTTCAGTCACAGGTTGCAGTCAACTTTATCTTATGCTTCCCCCGTAGAATTTGGGCAAAATACGTATTTCTAAGATCAGGAAAATTGCTGGTAGTTAAAAAAATTATGTTTTATCTCTTTATTAACAATGAAAGTTAATGACTGCCTAAATCAGCATATCCATGCCAAAAAGTCCTCATGTGCATATCATTTGGAAACATTTGTTATCTAGCAATACCCAAATCAGGGACAGTCCCTATTCATACTGCACTTGGGCAACTGGTGTCTGTACCATTTGTGCTTGAAATGTTCCATCAAGAGAGTCCCTGTCAGTTAGTCACCATACAGTACATAATATAATAAAAAAATATTATTATAATAAAAAAAAGAGAGTCCCTGTCAACGTGATAACTGTATGGTCATCCCAGTTCAATTTAGGTTCAGATGTTATTATGTTCACACATTTGAATGGCTTCTTTAACCTGGCATTTGAAAAAGGAAGAAATCTATTGAAGAGAAACACAGTAACATTATCAATAAAGGAAACACTGATATATCAAGCAGTTATCACATAGAAACCTTATTAGGTATGTATACTACTGATGTGTTTGCTTTCATTTCCAATCCCTCTTCACCGAGATATTTTAATTTTGGGTAGCTGAAAGCAGCCCGCCCCCCTGTCCTGTTTTCTGCCTTATCTCCTTTATCCCAAACCTGTCTTTTCTGCTTCTTTGCTTTCACGATGACCTGGCCAGGTTGGAAGCAGTCTCTCATCAGCATTTATGAACCTGTTCCAGAAGTTCTTTGCTGCTGCTGCTGCTGCAGCTCCCATAAATGCTGTCACTGCTACTGCAGCACTAACTTCCCCCACCTCCGCGCATGTGTGCCATGCGCTACTCGGTCAGGACTCACATTGCTTCAAAATTCTAATTCTGCCTTATTGTAAGTTGCTGCTTTTTCTTTGGTATCTCTCACCCTAGGAAATCTCCCAGGAGTCTTAGTTTTTTCAAGGCATTACTGACCACATCTGCTCCTTTAAAGGATCACTAATCTAGCTTCCGGTTTACTAGGTGGATGGACTTCCTGGTGATCTTTTCTGGTCACTAACATTAGGACTGTACTGCCCATTTGTCACCAACTAATCAGGTTAACCAAGTCAGTACTGAGTTCACACTGAGTGATCCTTTTTCTCAGTCTAACTGCCAACTACTACCTTCTTTGACAATATTATGGGTTGTTCTAGCAGCCTTGGGCAGTATCCTATACTCATTACACATTTAGGAGTAGGAAAGATTCATCTCCTTGCAGGGTACCTCTGTGGAAATTTGACAAGGCAGATATGTCAATTATCTTCCCTGTTTCTCCCATCAAATTAGATCTGTTGCTCTCTCTAACTCAGAGATTAAAGTCATATTTCTCTGCACATCCAGAGCTATTTGGCTGGAGAAAATCTCACAGTGATCTTAAGGCTTCCAATTTAAGCGTCAGATGTGTGAATACCATGATTTTAGAAAGGTACATAGACAGTAATTCACTAATCCTTATTTTATGTGATAATAGCTGATAATAGGCTTAATTCAGAAGATAGGGCTTTTTTTTTTTTTGGACCAAAATCTGGCTATTTTTCCTGCCCTACTCTGTGGACACTGTGCTATTCAGCCAGACACCTTCCTCAGGACTGGGACAACCTTGCTGCTGGGAATATTGGCTACTGAGTACCCATAACTCTGCTCCTCATTGAGAACTGTAGTCAAAGACAGGGAACTGGCTTATGTAGGTTATGGGCCTTCTCATGAGGTGGCTGTAGCAGGTGACTGGCTGATGCAGGGAGACAAAGGCCGGATACCCTGACTTGAATTTGGTGTCACTCGGAAGGGCCTGTCTAGCTCCAGCGCTCCTAAGAGGGCTGGCTAAAGCTCCCATTGCATTTGCATGAGTTTAACTTCCTCTGTGAAATCCTGTCTCCCTCCTTTTCCTCAGGAGTATCTCCTGAGAACACTCCTCATAAGACCTTTTGTTCTAAGAGTTCTAAAGTTCTAAGAGTTTGCAGAAATGAAAAGAAGTCGAATGAAGAGAATGATTGGGAGTTTGTAGTTGTGAGGAAATTCAATGATCAGAGATAAATGGATGACTTTGGGGAAATACTTGTGTTTCTGCAAGAAATATTATTTCTAATATTCCCAGATTGATTCTTAAATTAGAAAAATTGTTTTCTTCCAAATTCAAGTAGATAAGAACCAGCTCCCAGAGGAGAGGATAAGAGAGAAAGAGAGAGAAATAGCAGTTCAAAGGTCTGATGAGGTCTTCTCCATTCGGAAAAGTTTCGCAAAACTATATTCTAAAGTCCCGTTATCACGGGAGATCAGATAGAAATGTAGCTGTGATCATTATAATTTTGTGAAAACTATGATTAGCATAAATATATAAGCAAAGAAACTCAGAACTGAAAGGAACGTTAAGAGTCAGCTAATCCCGGGGCGCCTGGGTGGCACAGTGGTTAAGCGTCTGCCTTTGGCTCAGGGCGTGATCCCGGCGTTATGGGATCGAGCCCCACATCAGGCTCTCTCACTATGAGCCTGCCTCTTCTTCTCCCACTCCCCCTGTTGTTCCCTCTCTCACTGGCTGTCTCTCTCTGTCAAATGAATAAATAAATAAAATCTTTAAAAAAAAAAAAAAAGAGTCAGCTAATCCCAGGGAACCCCAGGGGAGGTTAGTAGAAGAGTTCCTTAGGGGTGGGGGATTTAGTTATTCATCCTCTGATATCAAAAATAAAATTGTGTGTATGCATGTATCTACATTTATTTAGAAGAGAGTTATGATTCTCATTAAATCCTCAATATGGATATTTATGGCCCAGGAAAACACCAAGTCTTGTGTAAAACTGAAATTGAATAAAAGAAACTGCTGTTTTATTCTCACTTTATCCTGATTTCCTGTTTGGCCTTGGGCCACATATTTAACATCTTTGTGTATAAAGATTGGAGACATAATTCTAGGCTTTTTAAAGAGAACGATGATGGATTATCTGTGTGCCTATATGGGTGAGAAGTAAAACCTCTCAGTTAAATATGACACAAGATACACGAAGATGAAGCTTCCAAACTTTATATTAGGCAGCTTCTTAAAAGTGACATGTTCTGAGAAATACATTGTAGCAATAGTTAATTCGTGTGTGTTATAAACTAGATACGTCTTAAATAAAAATCATATTCATGTAAGCAGTTTATCAGTACTTTACAATTACTTGAGAGAGTGTAAAAAATGGGTAAAAACTCTTATTCTGTTGTTCTTATTTCAGATTTGTCAAAAGTTTTAGTAAACAAAAGGCTAAGTAGTATCTATTTTGGTTGTTTAAGTTAAGAAGCAAATATAGTACAATATGGAGACTTAACTTATAAGGGTATTTTTCAGTAGTAAGAACCATGACAGGATTATACTCATCTATGCTTTATATTTCATGTCTGAAACTAGCATTGAACAAAATTCTTAATGTGTATTCTTTCCGGATGAGCTGCAGTTAGACAACTAAATCTGTAATGCAATATAAAATGGTCATATGAACCTAGTGATGCAGAAAGACCATCTGTACCACCTTGGATATGACCAAACTACAGGAGCAAACCAAATGCCTTGTGCGGTCATTAATTTAAGAAAGGCAGTGAATTGTTTTTAAAGGAGGAGGGTAATGTAACTGATGAAAAATGAATAAAAGTAGGCATTGACCTTCAGTGCATTGTAGTAAGCTTGCAGAATTGATTTGTAAACTGCTTTACAAGTCAATTCCATGTGCATTAAAAACTAATCAAGTGACTTTGATGCAGTTCACTGATTTTTAACTTGGCAATTTACTTGAGCATATAAGAGTTGTTAGTAGAATTATGTAAGAATGCTTGCAAAACAGTTACTGTGATACAATGTTGTTTAATCTTATTTGCACAGATCGGTTACTCTCATCTACAATTTATTAATCTAGAACTTAAAGGTGGATATCTTTGGAGTTTGCACATTGTGTCATGTCTTTTATCAGAAAGATAAATTCAGTTACAATTGTATTGAACACTGTTAACTACTAGCCCACAAATGAAAGCTTACAATAATAAATTAATCTGCTTAATTCTAAAATTTTCTGTAATGGGTATTTTACATAAAATGAGGAGTTTGAAACATTTCTGTATATTAGAACATATACAGAACCGGAATGGCAGCAATTAATAACCTCTGAAAAAGGTAAAATTAGCAATTAGAGTTGCATCAGGTATGAAGGGTGTGGTAGAGAGTTCAACATTTCCATGAGCTACTGAGTTCCACTCAGTCAATCATTTTTGGTAAACATAGGTCAGTACAATTCCAGAAGGCCAAGATTATCTAATTAAGTTGGTCAGAGCAATTAAATATCCTGGTTTTCCACAGTCAGAATTGAAGCATATTATCATTTAGGATCTGCTTATAGAAATTCATTTATCATGCTTAGGCATTCTGTCAGAGGTGGGATTTGGTAAGCAAAATAGTCAGGGACCCTGCCCTCATGAGGCCTATGGTCCACTGGGGGACAGAAATGTTAATCAGGAAAAGGGCTAGAATCAGAGAGATAGATCATGAGATTGGATTTGTTGTGGGATTTCAAGGTGTCTTTAAGACTTTCAAGTGGAGATGTCAGTGAGGCCAATAGATATGCAGGTTTGGAATTAAGAGAAGAGGTCTGGGCTAGAGATGTAGATTTATGAGTCTTTGGATTAAATATGGAATTGAAACCATGTGTGTAGATAAGGCCATTTACTGGAAGAGTATTTAAATAAAATGCAGAAAAGTCCATGAGTTTTGAGAGTGTTCTTCCATGTTTTAAAACCACCCTCAATGCACTGAGGAAAAGTTCACAGTAAATATATATATTTTTAAAGATTTTATTTATTTATTCCACAGAGATAGAGACAGCCAGCGAGAGAGGGAACACAAGTAGGGGGAGTGGGAGAGGAAGAAGCAGGCTCATAGCGGAGGAGCCTGATGTGGGGCTCGATCCCATAACACCAGGATCACGCCTGAGCCGAAGGCAGACGCTTAACTGCTGTACCACCCAGGCGCCCCTCACAGTAAATATATTAAAGATAAGGATGCCTGTGATACTTAAAGAATATAAGAAGGTAGATCATATTGCAACCCAAAGACTCCCACTGACTGACCAGAAGGACAATGTGTAATCATCAAGCCATGGCGCCTCGTGGATGTAGACTACCTCACTAGCAATAGGGTTTAGAAACTCTGCATTTTCTTGTAGACGATACTTGGAAAGGCTTTGAATCACAATATTGTTTGGATGTTTTCTCTTACCTCTTCATTTCTTTTAGAAGTAGGAGTTTTACCTTATTAGTTTTTAAAATATATATATAAGGAATGCATGCTTGATGTAACAAATGATAAAGGTATATAAAGAAGAATGCAGTACAATGCCTTCCAAACCCACTTAGCTAGTCAACATTATGAGTTTATTGTGTGTTCTTTCACATCTTTCTCTACTGCTATACAACTTACATGGACAAATGTAGCCTTTTATTATTTTTAATGAAATGTCATAAACATTAAACTGAAACTTGCTTTTCACTTAATGCTATTTTTTAATAAATTTCTAATTCTAATAAAAACATATATATATATATATATACACACATATATATATACACTTTTTTTAAAGAAGATTCCTAAGTACAAAAATGCCATGATTTATTCAACCATTCTCCTTCTAATGGATTTTCGGACTGTGTCATGTTTTTGTGTGCCTTTGTTCTACCCTATAAATGAGATTTAAAAGTACATATTTTCATTTTAATAGATACCGTACAATGGTTTTATGAAGAATTTGTAGGAATTTGCAATCCCATCAGCAAAGTGCCAGAATGCTCACCAGCATTTTTTGCCATCACTATATGTTGTGTGTGTATGTGTGTTTTATTTACTGCTAAATTGAGGAGTGGAAAATGATATGCTCTTGTTCTGATTTTCATTTTTACTGCCAGTAAGTTTATGCGTTTATTAGTTAATATTTTAATTTTAATATCCACCTTTTAATGTTAGATTTAGTTGTCCTTCTAAACATCATCCACTGAGATGTATAACATTTCATGCCATATTCTCAGATTTTGGAACAAAAAAATATCAGGAAAAAGAAATTCTTGTCTTTACATCTCCATCTGAAACCAAAAGCCTTTCAAAAATTTCAAATGGAATGAGCAATGTTTTCATACATAGTAGACCCCACTTTTCCAATCCACACATGACTCACAGTATTATGTGTTATTAACTTTCTAGATATGTCAGGCCAACTTCTTATGCCCACCTCACTCTCTTCCCTCTTACTTCAAGTACAATAATCTTCAAGTACAAACACACAAATGCACTATAATCTCTCCTGTGTCTGTCCCTTTTACATATAGTGCCCCATCCCTTCTTCTCCTTTCTAAACTCTATTCCACCCTTCACATTTCCTTAAAAAAGGATGTATAGTGTTTTTAACATTATGTGATATATAATAATGTGTAATATGTCTTTAATTTATTGAAATAAGAAACCTTGTGTCATCCAAGTAATGCATGCTTTCATGTCACTGGAGTATATTTAACCATTAGAAACAGGATAAGATTTTTCCACTATTTTCTTACTGCTTATATGGCAATTTGTATTAGCCTCAGAAGTTTTCTACAATATCCCTCATTCCAACTGTAAATGACTTAATTAAGTATTGGTTAATAACTCTTTTTACATGGTATTTAAATTTGAGTCAACGATACTCCTTCATTTGTTTGTCTTAAGGGATATGTCTTATACATGTAAAATGTGTGTGTGTGTGTGTGTGTGTGTGTGTGTGTGTATTTGTCTTGTAATAATGTTTTTTCCTGTCTCCATTTGTAGGGAAACTTTTTGGGTTCAAATTTCCTCGTCTGAGAGTTCTCACTTACAGAAAGCAGTCCTTACCACAAGAAGACCCTGATGTGGTAGTAATTGATTCATCTAAACACAGTGATGATTCAGTAGCCATGAAGCACTTCAAGTCTCCTACAAAAGAGAGCTGCAGCCCCTCCGAAGCTGATGATACAAAAGCCTTGATACAGCCCAGCAAATGTTCGCCCTTGGTGAATATATCTGGACCTCTTGACCATTCCTCTCCCAAAAGGCAATGGGACCGACTCTACCCTGACATGCTGCAGTCAAGTACCCAGCTGACTCATTCCAGATCGAAGGAAAGCATTTGTAGCATACGGAGGGCTTCTTCAGTTCACGATATAGAAGGATTCAGTGTCCACCCCAAGAACATATTTAGAGACCGACATGCCAGTGAAGGTATGTTTGTTTTTTTTAAATATGGAAACGTATATTAATGGACTAATGAAAGGTAATATCCATATTGTTTTTAATTTTGACATTAATCCCTATGCCTCAGGGGAAGAAATGAAAATAAATTATGGCAACTAAAAATTAGGAGTCCTACTTTCAGAGTTGTTACTGATTCCCTCTTTGAACCATAGTGAATAATTTGGTTTCTTCTGGCTTCTTTTCTGTGTTTCTGAAATGGTATGATAACCATTATCTGCCTACTTTATGGAGTGTTAATTAATGCCTTATATAAGATATGCTTAGGTGATGACACTATCATCTCAAACATAATTAATTTTGCTACATTTAGCAAATAGTCAAGCCTTGGGCAGAACGAGTAGGGTGTCTTCACAGGACTATGAACCAAGTCTTTCCAAAGGAAGAGGTGTATAAAATGTGGTGTACTGAGTCATCAGAAAGCTATAAATGATTGGGTTGGGGGGAGACAGGAAGGAGGAAAGGGAAAGGTTTAGGGGAAAAACAACCAAAACAAACCCTGAGAGTATTGAAAGACCAACTTGAAAACCAAAGTCAGAGCAAGTCAGAATTCATTTATCTTTCCCTGGCCTCTTTGTGTTCACACTGTTACGTTAGCCAGTAGTGAAAGCAGCAATGCTTAAAAGACACTGGCCAAAAGAATTCATTATTAACATGATGATGGCCAACATTTACCAGGTATTTGCTATGTGTGAGGCAATGTAAAATGCTTGACACACATTAACTCTCATTTAATTATAACAAGTTTGTGAGTTAGGAATTACTATTAAGCCCCATTTTATAGATGAGGAAACTGAGGCTTAGGTTTGCTACATAAATAATTGATCCAAGGTTACAGAGTGCCAGGCAGCTTTCACACCCAGGACCACTGGTCTCTAGAGTCCACCATCCACCACGCAGTGCTTTCCTGTGGTAGGAGGGGTCTGTGGACCCGCTGAACTTTCCCCCAGAGTTGGAGATTCAGAGTACCTGTTGAATGGCTGTATCAGTCCCACTCTTCTGAATCCCACAAGTTTGGCTCCTTGAGAGGCCCACTGTTCTTCCTGTGGTATCCATTACCATGCATGCCCACCATTGTAGCTGGGGCTGTAAGTTTTCTTCTTAAAACATAGATCTGATCCCTGGGCTCATGGTGTAGGGTGCTAAGCCAACTGGCCACTGTTATTTTTCAAGCCTTAATTCCTGTTCCTGCAAGACTCCTTCCCCCACTATATATTCTACTCTAAACCTGAGCAGGGATAATTGCTTTTTCCCAAAAATGCCTCAACATTGTCTTGCCTCATTAGTTTGTTCTGCCAGGAATAACTCTTCTCCACTTTGTCCCTCCTCATCCTGCCTCTCATGGGCATAAGGACCAATTTCCCCTTCCCAAACCAAAAGAATTAAATGATATCACACCTGAGTGTGCAAAGCAGTGTTTGCACATATTATAGCATTTATTACATTCTACCTTTATTCCACATGATAAGTCTGTCACTTCTGTTAGATATACAAAGCACTATGTTTCTGTGAGCTCCCCCAGCGCAGGAGCTCGGGCACAGTTAGCTCTGCAGCCTTACTATCACGACTGCCTTTTTCATGGCAGGAACTCAATAAATGTTGGTGCGAAATTGAGAGGACCGTGCTCGTGAAGTATGTTTCAGAACCACACACAACAGGACATGATTGTACTCCATAATACTTGAATCATGTGGGGGAGCTTTATGTAAAGGGCACAGTGAAAATGAGAAGGCAGAAGTGATGAAAGAAAATGAATTGGCAGGAAGAATTCAAAAAGAGAGAAGTCAATATCACAAAAACAGAAGGAAGAGTTTTCCATAGATAGGTTTGAAAAACTGTATCTGGTATAAAAGCAATTCGCACATCCGTTTTAATCTGTGGTCTAAAGAAGGTCAAAAGGAAAATAAAACCAAGGACAATTCCCAAACTGAATAATCATCTCAGGCGCCCATACTATGTAGTAATGGCATGCTCAATATCTCCGGGCTGAATGAAACCTCTGAAATTTGATCTTTGAGCAATGAACCCCGTGGCTGAACAGCAAAAAATCCCATAGGGTGATTCAGATGACCGACATACATTTTAGTCAGTCAGTCCACTTGGGTTAAGCATCTTAGGAATCGTACTGGCTTCAGAAATTGGCCTTATTGCCTGAGTTACAGTATAATAACATTCTTACATAGTAAATGATACACGGTCAGCGCATGGTACAGACTTAGCCTGTGGTTTGCTAGTGGTGCTGAGTAGGTTAGATCAGATTTCACGATTTCACTTTTTCTTCAAATATGTGTCTTTATTTAGTACATAATTGCTGATACAATTATGGGAAAGGATGATTTAACATTTCTGCATTTCTCTATTCAGGACCCTTAGTAGTGAGGTCATCCTCGATTTCCCTCCCCCACCCAAGCTATGTTACTTTCCAAAAAATTATCACTTTCTGGCAGATGTACGAGTCATTTGGCTATCGATTGATAAATTCAGAGGGTTTTTTGTAGTTCAGCTTTAGAGCAATTTTAGCTACAAAATCACTGATTAGCAGAGAAGAAACTACAGCTCCTAAGGGTATATAATTTGGTATATTTTAGAAACTGAGCCACTGACAAAGGAAGCTGGAAAACTTTTTAAAAATGTCTTATTATTTTTTATTTGAGTATAGTTGACACACAATGCCACATGAAGATGAAAAATTTTTTAAACTGATTTTTGTTTCATGAATTCACATGACTGGCTAACAGGTTAAATCCCACATGCAGCAGATTTTGAATTCAGATTCTTGCCTCCTCATTCAAGAAGAGAAATTTCCTCCTATACAGGCTATCTTTATAGAACTTTAAATAATTTGCAAATATAGTAGTGCATAATATTTTACATTATCCTTTTATTTAATCTACATTATCAAGTACCTTGGAACTCTAATTCCCAAACCACTTACGGTGAAGGACCAGAATTTTTTCTAATCCACCACAAACAAATACATTTGCAAATATAAAAAGAAGACACTATTAGAAAAATGAAACCAAAAAAACAGAAAATATAAACCCCAATTGTTTTATTATTAGATTGACCAGACATAAAACTGCTCTGTCAAATTGCTACAAGACTCTAAATACTTACTCTAATTTCTGCACTTAGGTTGTCGTGGACAAATAACAAGGTCTCAACTAGCACCAGTGCACAGACTGAATGCTCTTAGAATGTCAAAGGAGCATTAAACATATGATGCAGCTTCTAATCAAGTTCTTTGGGAATTTGCAAATCTTTATATGTAATTTTGAGGTTTGATAAGTAATGTTATAATTTTTAACTACTTATAAGCAGCTGTTACTTTACTAATGATTTTGGGGCCCAGCTTCTGATGGAGAAAGGTAATTCTATATAATCCCTATTTGCTTTTTTATGGTCCCTCAAAGAGGGCAGAGTTTTCACATAAGGTCACAACTTTGTGTATCTCTGTGGAAGGCAATGTCTACACTAGCAATTCAATATACCACATTATTGAAATTGCTCTATCGTAAGCTTTGAAACAATTATGATATATCCCAAGATTTTAAATATGCATGGCATTAGCATAGATCTCAACAAATGTTGAACAGATTTTTCAAATCTTGGATATATTTGAATGGTTTTGACATGACTTCATTTATTTTAAGCTTGTTTGTTTCAAAACTAGTAATGCATATTTTGTTAGTAGCAAATATGCATCAAACAGTCAGATTGCTAATCTTAAAATAAATCTGAAAACACTCCACTCTGAGACTTGAAAACAGCCCATGATAATATAAATGAATTTCTTAAATATTTTAGTTATTACACTGAGTCCCTTGTGACAACATAAACTTAAAAATCTCATATTACTTTTAACAGTCAAATCTTTCACTGATTTCTTACAATTATTTTTGCCTAAGAATAACTCTTTGAGCAACATTTGGTATTTTCAAAATATACATTGAAGAACATTTGTGGGAGGGGCAGTTAACAGAATTCTGATTAATAACACAAGTTGGTTTATTAAGGTAAGCTGTTGTCTTAGAAATATTTTCCTTGTTAACTTACTAGGTTAAATCATATTTAAAAAATTACTTTACATTCCAAATGTTGCACAGTCTTTCTTTGTGAATAATGGTCGAACTGCCACTAAAATTGGCTTCTGACAAGATTGAAAGTTTTTATCACAACCGCAGGCAGCTGGAAATGCCTTTCTCCAAACTGTCATAATTATAAAACCTGTATCTTGGAATCCAGTTAAATTAAGTGAGACAAATGTTTCACATATTTGAAAATGCATGCTTATGGCAAATATCATTTTTGGTTTATGCATTTTACTTGGTTGAATAGTCCAAAATGCTAATTTCAAAGATACATTTTCAGTCATTACATCTTGTTTACTCTGATTGTTTTTACAGAGGTAATTCAGTGTATATAACATAATTTTAGTCTTTTTTATATTTCTTTCTTTTTTTATCCTTATGTGCTCAAAACAGACAATGGTCGCAATGTGAAAGGTAATGTACGAACTCAAATTTCATCATCCGATGCTCAAAGTGCCCCTTTACTTGGCATGTTAACTTGCCTGCTGTATGCCCTGTTCAATGCAACATCATGCTGCCCTTAGCTAGTCCAGGTGCCTGGTGGAGACATCATGGCTTGATTTTGTTGGAGACATTGTTACTTTCTCAGCCGTGTCACCAAAATGATTAGGAACTCCTTTTTCCTGCAAGAAGTACAAGGCTAGGTTGACAATGGACACCTCCTGAATATTTAAACCATTTGAAAAGAAGCAAATATCAAGCTAAATATATTCCAGTGTGAAAGAGGCACATAAGCCTATTTCAGCCAAAAAACATTTTTCTGAGTGCAAGATTAAATAAAGTAATCAAAGTGCTACATGACAGTATCACTTCACTTGTTCCTCTTTTGTTTCCTTAAAACTAGTTTCACGTTCCTGGATGGCAGGGGGTATGGTTTTAAGCTTACTGTAGTAGTAAACTGTACATGCATGAGAGTCATTTTCTATTTCTCTATATTACATTTCAGTCATTTTTAATTGTGTCCTATATTAGTCTGAAATCACTGGCATGACCTGTAGCTACTGTAGGGTGATGTTTCAGTGGGCAATACCTCTGGATAAATCTGGATTTGACTAAAAACTTGAAAATCACCTCTGTTTTTTCTACTATCTCATAGTAGATATGAGGAATCAGAAAATACAGTAATCGTATTCTTCTTATCAAGTTGAAAACTTTTGGGCTTAGTCTTTTAACATAGGCCATGCATGCGGCTGTGAGTGTGCATATGGTGACAATGACTCATCTTGTGCATGTGTGTTGCATGGACACGTCTCCACCAGTAACCATCACTACTTAAAATTCACTGTTTTGGCCTCTTCTGTATGTCCCTGCTACTCTGATCACTATGAAGTTTTGTATATTGATTTCTCAGTTGCTTCCTTAATTAAGTCAGAGTTGGTGACGGTTAAGAATTAATAGCACTAGACACTAAAGCTGTTTCCTGGTCAGCTGTCCAGGGTGATTTGAAAAGAAGGGAAATTGCGGCAGCTTCTCCCCATACCAATTTTATTTTGCAAGCACTTCAGAAAGCGTCTATGCAGGTGACCTCTAATAGCGGAATGGCACTTCATCTACATGATTATTCTATCCTTGGCCTGTCTACTGTAATTTCTAGAAGGGAGTAAATTAGCGTCAACCATGATGGTGATTTGCGTTGATATAATTCAGGATATAATGTCAAGAAGCAGAATACAGACACCTCTTGCCAACTCGCCTATGTGAAATATGACTGGCTTTAGCATTTAACAATTAGCAATTAATTATTAGACATTAATTTTTCCAGTGATCTTTTAAATGTGGTGAGAAATGAATCTAATTTTTCTCAATAAATAGAAAATCGAGCTTGCTTATCTTCCAGACCAGCAGTTCACACAGGTGCCATTCAGACTACATTAATTTTATTTTTCTCTCATAAATGAATCCATTTAATCTCCAACCCTTTTCCCTCAACCCTCCATTTTTTAACAGCAATAGTCTTTGAATAAAAATGAATCATCAAAGTCAGAATTTGGGATTAGGAAAGTATAAACCATTGTAGAAGGTTTTCATATGTTAATATTTATGAAGTTAAACTCCCAAATTAGATTTTAAAAAGTGCAAATTTAATTTTAAAATTAATGTAACAGTACCCCTCAAAATTTTCATTATTTGTTCAGACTCTGGTTTTGAAACTATCACAAAATACTTAAATGTCTGGCTCTTTAAGATTTCTTCGAACGGTTAATATACTAATTAGATATAGAACAAAGCTTAAGTGTGCTTTTAAAATTACTTTGGCATTGTTTCTAAACTACATTTAAATAAAACTTTATTTATATAAGTAACTTTAGAAATAAAACTACATTTAAATAAAAAAATTTTAAACAAAAGACAAATTTCTATACTTTCTATACAAATGCACAATTACAGGTTTTTTTTTCAGTATCTAAATCACCCAAAAAGAATTTCTTTACCAAAATAAAATGAATGGTTTTAGCAGGCATTTGGAAGGTTTATTTCCCTCAGGTGAGGGTGTTGGCTAAATTCCTGACACAGGTGGTAAAGGAATCTTGATCTCCTGAGGATCCCATTCTTTCTTGGGAAAGCTATTTTACTGCCTGTTACACAAAGAGCTAACCTAAATCCTTCTTTCTGAGATGCAGTTTTCTTCCCCCCTTTATCTATCCTGAGTGGACAGAGATACCAGCTGGTTACTTTTAATCTTGATATAATATCACAGTATAAAAATTGGAAATTGGTACTCGGTCTTTTCTTCTAAAATGGAATTTTCATTTAACCTTCATTTTAGGATTAATTTTGTTTCCCTTTAATAAATTTTCTTGGTACTCTGGCTCTTTGAAATAAGACTTCAGAGATCTAAGTATAACCCATTATCAAGGGTTGAAAAAGTTAATTCAAATAATTGTGTATGCTGTTTATATATGTGTATGTACCTAAAATTTTTAACGATTTCTTTAATATTGTGAGAGGTGAACCTGATCTTATCTCGACTATGCATAAACTGATTTTCACCTCAAATTTAGTGGTTTCTCTGCCTATTCTGCTTTTCAAGTGATCCATAAAAATTAACCCCACTTACCCTACTTGGTAATTAGGTCATTAATATAACTTTACCCCTCTATTGCTTCCACCTCCTTATTATTTCAAGTAACCCTGCATCTCATTGACAAAGGTTATGTTCAGTTTCTGTCTTGTCAATGAATCTGACATACGAATCTGGAACAAAATTATTTGCAAGATTTACTACAGCCTTTACCTCCTTAAGCCACAAAACCTATCAGACTCACAAAGGAAATCAACTGATCTGATACAGCTTATTTCTCATAAGCTATGTTGGTCGTTACCAAGTTTTTGTGATCTTACACGAATTTGCAAACTGATTTTCAGTGGTGATAGTTTTCTTCTGAAAATCATTATATCATGCACTGAACGAGACAATATGAATATTGACTACAAATAATATGATTACTTATCCATCTTTCTAAGTGTTAAACTGGTTGCCAGTGTTCTTTTATAAAATCCAATTACTAGACACTTCATTTGCATTTGTTAATGTTAAGTCACTTCAGCAATTTTATTAAACTTTAGAATAATAAACTCAGTATCCTAAGAAATATTGTATAAAGATCTGATGATTTGATAACAACCTTAATTTTTTTGCTTTCCTTCTCTTGTATCCCATTTTATCCTCAAGAGCAGCAATCTTTAAAAAAGAAAATAGCATTATTTTTTTTAATTATCAAATGTCCTTGGCTATATTTCCAGCACCATCTAAAAGGAAGTATATTCTCTTTCAGCTTCTTGTAACTCATGATAAATTCAAATAACCTCATCATAAAAATTTTAAATATCTTTAATCTAAAATTCTTCCCAGTTGTTGTTTTAGCCTCTAGCTTGATCTCTAAATTCAGGATATTTCTTTGTAGCTGGAACCTGGCCTACTTTATATTTAATCAGACACTTGTAATATATTAGAGCTTTATCCAGCTGTTGGTTTAGTCTACTTGGTCACCTGTTTTTCATCTCCTTCTAGTACACTAGAACGTTTAACCTGGTCATCCATTTCTCAAATGTTTCTCTAAAGAACATCAAGTCCCCCTATGTACTTTTGAGTTTTACATTCCTTTTTATTAAATCTACTATTTCCCTTTATTTCTGCCCATTTATTTTATTTAAATTCATTTACTTTGTTTTTCAGGTTATTCTCCTTTCTTTCATTAGAGTCCTAAATCCCATCTGTTCATGATCACTCTCAGGGAGGCTGCCTTTCACCTTTAAATCCTCAACCAAGGCCTCTCTGAATATAGACCTAGGAGGTAGGAAACCCTGTATTCTGATTTCTAGTCCTTAATGCTTATTCCCCTTTGGCCTCATATTCTGTCTGCTTAGGTTTACAATTAGTAAAATGAGAATATTGTGGATACCAATCTTAACTGAAGTGTTGGAAACTTTTTCACCAGAATTGAGATAGTTTTTAGAGGAACCTAAGCTTATACTGATCATCTTGCAGACTCAGACTTCTGCATATAAACAACTTCTTCAAAATCAGTGTAAAAAAGCATAATTATCTTTGTTATGCAGGATGAAATAGATTGTTAATGTCTTATCTAAGTAGCACGTGTGAATTATTTTAAGGAACATTTTAGGTTCTCCTGAATTCTTTAAACATATTGATTTAAAAGAAACCCTAGATTAAATCTCTAATATTAGGAACTTAAGAAAAAAAACACAGAATAGAGTAACAGTTCAGAAAGTTTATCCACAAGTAAATATGAGAAGCTAAAATATGAACTCAATGAAGTTATAATGTTCTGAGGGCAAATCTGAGTATGACATGTATTGACCAGTGGTTTCTCAGCCCTGTCAGACCGAATGTCCCCTTTTTCTACAATACTTTGTTATACTCATTTTACTATCCTGTAACAACATTTAGAGATAATTTAACCTATTTCTAAAAGATCAACATGATTCTTTAACCATAATGTAAAGAAGAAAAAGAAAAGCAGTTTATAATAAAATGGTATTTTTCTCAATATGTTGATGTTCAAATATAACTACACTAGAAAATATAATGCAATAATCAGATATTTTAAAAAATGGTTTTAAGAGCATTAAATTGTCCAGACAAGTACTGGATGACAGAGCAGGAGTATGGGTAGATAACAAAATAAAAACCACTATTGGAATAAATAATGACTGATCAAAATTATTTATGAATTTTAAAAATAGGAAATAACCAAATTGAATTATGAAAAATACACCAAGATAAACTGGGGAGAAAATGAGGAAGTATGATATTCTCACAAATGAGCCAGCCCTTACCAGCTCAGTGAAATGTCAACATGATTCCCTATGTAATAACATGTGATACTAATGTATTGCACTGAAGAAAGAAATCCCACCAAATTTCAGAATATATATTCATCTTCCAATATTTAAAAAAGCCCTTGCAGACCATATGTCTTCCTAAACAATGGGACTAGAAGATGGCTTGGAGCAAGAAGTGGCAATCAAGACATTTAAGTGAAATTGAGGCAGATCTCTAGGGAGTTACTAAAGTGAGATTGGAAACCAACAAGTAATCAAGACAAATAATTTCAAGTCTGTAGCTCTTACATATAGTTTCCTTGAATTGCATCATGCATCATTTTACATATATAGAGAACAATAATATGAAATATTTTTGAAAGAAATTTTATTAATGATTTTCACTGATTCCTATAATTCTTTGCAAATTTAATATTTGGTTTCAACACTGGCAAAAAAAAAAAGACTCAAATCTTTTTGCTTACATATTTATTCATAACATGCAAACCAAACTATAACCTTACAACCTGAAGTCTGAAATTTCATATTGGTAATTCAAATGCCACAAGTAGCATAGCTCCAAGTGATACGATTTTCCAAAGTGGTGAACAACTTTTGGTAAAGTTCTGAACAAAGGTCTTTCCCTTACATGGTAGTTGTAGCTCTGGAAAGCTCAATGTATATTAAAATCATGTTAAAAGTAGATTGTGCTCTTTATATGTGAAACAGGTTCAAGGCTCAGATCATTTTAAACAGACTTTCACCTACATGAATGCCCACTGGGACATATGGAACAGTTTTTCAAGGTGAAGGAGTAGCCACCTCCCATCATTATGAGAAACTAACATTTCCCCACAAATGCCCCTAGGATGAACTACCTTCATAGTTGAGACCTCTTGCTCATTGGTGTAGACAATTCAGTGGAGTTTATTGGAACTGGCCCCAAGGACAATCAAAGTATATTTAACAGTGTTTGTCTGCCTTAACGTCATAGATCATCCATGTTTTGCCCGATTTTTTAAACAACTCTCTAGACTATCCACTACAGAAATCCACCACATAGAAGAATGATAAAGAGAATTGAAAGATGGGTGTAAGGGTTTTAAACACAACTATGTATCTGAGCTCGGCTTTCCCTAATCTCTTCTCAGTATCCCTGTGTGTAGCAAAAATACCTAATGAGTGAAAATATGACATTAGAGTTGAGGAAAAGGCATTATCTAAGACGTCTGAAGACCCAGAATATTTTACAAATTATAAACTTTTAAGATATAGGCCTGGAATATAGCCATAAAATGATACAAAAAAGGAAACACTATCTAGGATATGTTACAATAATAAATCAATGGTGTGTGGTGGAGACTTGTACAGAGACCTAGAGGATGAAGTTTCTGTCAGACCTGTCTGGACTCTAGATTAATAGGGTGCCACTTTTGGCTCATATTTCTCTCATTGTCATATAAATAGAAAAGAGAATATGAATCTATATGCAAATGAGAGCATATTGGACAATAAATGCCCTAAGAGCTCAATGACATTTTTCACCTAGATGAACTTGATTACGATTATGGATAAAACTCAGGGAATGAATAGAAATGCACCTCAGGGAACACAGTATCTGACACATAGGTGAAAATTCTCTCAAAATCATTTCAAACTTTTATAATAATCTAACACGAACTTTTATTAATGAATATAGTATGAATTTTCTCCAACTATGAACTAAGTGATGGATATTTTTTTATTAGCATTATATTTGAGCTCAGTTGATTTATTATTGTGATTCAAAATACACAACCTATAAATCTAATTTTCAGTTGTTTAGACCTTGTTTGGTGCATAAAGTGCTTTTTGATCCCTAAAATATATTTGTTTCGTTCTGAGCAACAACAACAAAAATAGCATAATGCAAAATTTGCTGACTAGCAAGTTCAGTCATGCAGTTTCTATGTTTTAAGCACTCTCTGAGGCAGCAAGATAACAGCTGGGTAACACTCGTGGGCTCAGGATTTCTATAAAATTATTCTTGATGCTAACTTTTAAGAGCTGTATCATGGTAAAAGTTGCAAAACCCATTGTACAAGAAATTCTTTGGAGAGTTTCCTGACTTTCCATAAGCAACACAGTAAGTTCATCTCAAGATGTAGCTGGTCAGTATATTCATCCTGGACAAGGGGGCCAGGAGTCCTAGAACCTTGACCAATTGTATTCACAGGGAAGAAATGAAATGTAAGAAGTGACCAGGTTTGGACAAACAGCACTAACTTCCAGCTATAAGATGAATAGTTCTGGGGATTCAAGATATAGCATGATTTAAAAAAAATGGTTACCAGGTACTACCAACCCCAGCCCATTACCTAGCTATGTCACTTCAATCGTAAGTTATGTGTGTCAAAGCATTCTTCTGGAATGTTTTTTTATAGAGGTTCTCTCTTTGTCACTGGTCATGGCCCAGAGAGGGGAGTAATACATATTGGGGCTGGGTAGACTACCCATTCAAGAAATTTCATGGCCAACATGATTTTAACCATAGGCAAGTCTTTCCTTGAATAATCCCTGGATTATAAAAAGACATTCCTGAGAAACCAGTTTGGCCAATAATAGGCCAATAATAAGGAGTGGAGCTGTTTTTTTTTCTTTTATTCCAGCCCTTAATGAAAGAAGTTAAGTAACAGCTAAAGATGCCATTTGCTTTCTGGGTACACACCTTGGACCCCATCTTACCCTTGGATACTCACGTGTCACTCCATTTGGCAGACAGTGACCCTAAACCTTGTGTTCAGGTATCAGCCGGCTGCATTTAGTCCCTCCCAAAGCAGGGTCACACTGGCTGTGGATCATTAGCGGGTCATTCAGGACCATCTCTTTCTTCTATTTCTCCTGGTACTGCTTTTACAAATATTTTCCAATTTTTTTAGGGCCTTTTAATCATATCAAGTCAAGCCTCCTGGGATCCACGTCAGATTCAAATCTCAACAAATACAGCACCATTAACAAGATTCCACAGCTTACCCTGAATTTTTCAGACGTCAAAACTGAAAAAAAGAATGCATCCCCTCCTTCTTCAGATAAAACCATTATTGCTCCCAAGGTTAAAGATCGAACACACAATGTGACAGAGAAAGTCACCCAGGTAGGATATGATTTTACTCTCAACACTGACTATTTCTAAGGCTCTTCTCTGCACCATAAAACAGATGATTTTTCCTATAAATGACTATCAGAAGAGGTAAGCTATTTATTTGCACTCCAATTTATCTTGAGATGTTGGGTAACCCTGTAATGCAACAGATAAATAAAGCTATAGACTGTGATTTTATCTATTACAAGACTAAGCAAAAATGGGCTAACTTGGTATTGTTGTTCTCTTTGTGGCAGAGGTGGTTAACCTGCTATTCATCATGTTTGGACATTTATTGTTTTGCTGCCAAAGCCTGCACTATTAAAGCATGGTTTCTTAATATAATAGATGTGACTATTGAAACTTTAGGTGACTAATTGGGATTTACTCTAAACTATGGCCTCCTTTTTTGCACTTACTGTACTAAGGAGACTCAGATATAAGTCAGTTGACTTGAAGAAAAGAGCAGAGATGATTAGAAGTTAGAATAAATAATACATTTTGCAGGAACAATATTTTATTCTTGTCAAATAAATATTGCAGTTTGAACGAGGGTAAAAATGTACCATCTAGCAGGAGCCCTACTCTAAAGAATTGATAAAAATAATTTGTACCTATTATATCAAAATACTAATCTAAGCAATATCTAGCTTTTGCTTACAATGCACTTACATTGTTGGGAAGTCATGACTCTCAAATTTGTGTCAAGTAAACAGTTCTTTTACAAACACTTTACTTGGGATATTTGCTTAGCAAATCTTTTCAAGAACTATCACAATATAAAGGTAAACTTGGCCACAATCTCTATCCCAAGCCTTGAAGACTTTGAATTGATGAAGTTATTTCTGTAATTATAATCACTACCAGCAGCCCTACGGTCGGTCTGTAAATAACCCATTATGTGTGAGATGAAATAATATGTAAAGACTGTGAGTTGGTTATAAATAGACCTGAGCCGTCTGTGTTCGAGATGAGAGATTATACATGCCATACTCTACTATATATATGTATGTGGGTTTTTTTACTTAAATTCAATTAATTAGCATATAATGTATTATTGGTTTCAGGAGTAAAAGTCTGTGGTTCATCTGTCTGATATAATACCCAGTGCTCATTACATCACATGCCCTCCCCAGTGTCCATCACCCAGTTTTACGTAAATGGAGTAATGAGGCCATACTTGAGAGCATCTCTAGTATATATTTTAATATTTATGTAGTAGTGAGGTTTTCTACCCTTAGCACTTCACTTAGCTTAGTAAACTAGAAATGAAAAATAATTATAATATTTATATTATATTAATATTATAATTTATAATGGTTATTTATAATAATCCCATAACATTGAAATTAAGAGATTTCAGAAATCGCACAGAAGACTGATTGCAAATTTTGGGGTCAGGACCCTGCCAGTGGCCGAAGTGAGAAAAGTCGCCAGGACAGCACAACTGTAGTGGAGAATATAGTGATGTGTAGAGCACAGCCCCTCTAGAGCAGATGGTTACCATTCAGCTCGAGCCAATTGTGGTCATGTAAGAATCTTTGATGAAGCTTTCCAAATCTTCCAATCTAAAAAAAAAGCTGGAAATCCAGGATTTTAGATAAGCTCTTACTTTCCAAAAGTTGGCAAATTAATTCAAAATGCTTTTTTAAGTCAAACAAGGCTCACCTTCAAGCCTGTGGGCAGCCAAGTGTGATCTCTGCAAAGCTTTCCTGCACTTGGTTTACCGCAGGCCCACCCTATCCTGCTACATTTAGCAGGTTTGGGGCTCTGGGAGAGGGGGACACGTACTTGGACCAGCAGTGGCGCCTGCTCTGGGGACTTTCTAAGCCCGGTGAGAGGGTGAGAGAGGAAACATTACAAATAACTGTAATGAAATTATGTTAATAATGAATACAGGAAAACACTTAGGGGGAAAATAATTGTGGTTTAAAAGGAGAATTTTTAGAGAAGAAAGAGAGATGTGATGGGGCATTTCATCTGGATCTAGAAGGTTACCTATCGATTGAGTAGTAAATGATGTTTAAGAGCATAAGTTGGAGTCACATGCACTTGTGTTTTAACTCTGGCTTAGTCATTTATTGTATGCCATGGAGATGAGTGCCATTTACTGTGTGACATCAAGGCAAGTTTTAGTGACAAAACTTATTTCTCAGTGTTGATGTAGAATTAAGTAGAGTGATGTGTGGAAATGTTCATCACAGTGTGAAGTATATAACATTCAGTGTTAGTCACTATTCTGTTTAGTAACATTTTTGTATGACTTCTCTCTGCCCTCCTCACCATCTCTGCATTTTATCCCTACATCACCAGGGCCTAGTAAAACACCTGATGGAGTGGAGTTCATGGAGTTTTTACTGAAAGAAGGGAGGAAGGACAGAAGGTGGAAGGGAGGAGGAAGGATGGGAGGAAGGGAGGTAGGATGGAAGGGAGGAAGGAAGGAAGGGAGGAAGGGGAAGCTGGTGAAAAGGGGAGGGGTGAGAATTCCAGGTAGAGAAAACAGCAAGAAGAAAGTTGTAGAGGCACAAAAGTCCATGTCTTTGGAGAACAGGTATTTTCCTGGCACAGGGAGAGGGTAGGCTGGGCAGGGACTTGTGAGAAGTGCAAATTTCCATTCTAGATGGTTCTTCAGTACCTTTTCACAAAAGTGCCTTGGGTGTCTAAGTAAAATGCTACAGCTGCCATCAAACACTTGGCATTTTTTCAAAGCTTCATGCTTTCTTTTAAAATTCCTCTTTTAAGGGAGCCTGGGTGGCTCAGTCAGTTCAGCATCTGCCTTCGGCTCAGGTCATGATCCCAGGGTCCTGGGATCGAGCCCCATGTCAGGCTTCCTGCTCATCGAGGAGTATTCTCCCTCTCCCTCTGCCCCCACTTGTTTTCTCTTTCTCTCACTCTCTCTCTCAAATAAATAAAATAAAAAGTCCTCTTTTATATTTATCTTCATAATATCACAGTATTTGTTTTAACATTTTTACAAAATGTTTTAAATTACTTATCACTGAGGTAATCCGAAGCCCTCAAAGAAACCCCATCTCTTTTCTACAGCTTTTCTTACTTGACCTAAATAGTATAGCACCCCTCCCACAGACTCCAAAGGACCTCACCTGAAAAACAATGCACCTTAAAGATGTTGGAATATTTGAATTGGATCCTGTTTTATAAAAGATCACTTTTTTTTAACAATGTGAAAAATACAGTGATAAGAAGGAGATTCTGGAGACGGAATACTTAAGTGGCTATGGTTCTGACCAAAAACGATGAGGGACTGAAAAAAGGCTGGGACAAAAACTAGAAAGAAGAGGTGGTAGGAACGATCCATCTTCTGTTTAGTGCTATCTATAGCTCTTAGTAACAAACCTGCCAACTGCCTACATGTGAAACCAAACAAGGTAGAGATTGAATATTGAGAAATTCCTCCTGGAGACATGACCTCTGGAAATTTTGTTTAAGCACTTAAAAGCAAGACTAGCCTCATTTAATGTTTGTGAAGTTTCCTCATCATCACTATCTCTGGAATTTCCATAGTCACAACATATAACATCAATTATCTCTCTAATCACTAAAAAAACTTGGTCAAAACCCGAAGATTTTACTATTCCCTTTGTTAGGCTTGTGTGGAAATTCTCCTTGTTGAGATATTCTCACTGTATTCCTGTCAGCCAGCAGTATTTTCTTTATCTAATGTTCTTATTTATTCCTTTAATAGATTTTTATGGGAACCCTTTCTTCAAAAGAAATCAGGGTTTTGTTCATAGATCATTCCATAATGAATTTTAAACACTCCTCTGAGCACAACAATAGAGCAGACATTAAGAAAAAAGGCATAAAATGAAAGGAACAATTAATTTCTGTTCATGTTATGCTCTATCAATATTTGGATCTTATCTCTATTATACATTGGCTAATTGCTAATTAGCCAAATTGTTATTTCTTCCCCAGCTAGAGTGAGCTTCTTCAGAGTAGGGGCCATGTTGTTAGTCATTCATTCATGTATTTTATTCACTCGACAAGCATTTATTAAGAGCTAATATGTACAGTGATAAGTTCTGGGAATTCATGTGAAAAGGCAAATACTGTGACTTTGAGAAGTGAGAAAGACAGACAAGCACAGTCCATAGGCATTAGGATGCAGTGTGAAGGATTATACTATAGGTAAACAGAGTGCAGAGGGTACTAGAAGAAGAAACCTTGCCTATATTGGGAGTTTGGGATGGTGGTTGGGGAATACAAACTCTTAGAAAAGTTTTGAAGCTTGAGAAGTTTCAAGGTTAGGAATTAGAATCTGGAATGGGCCACATTTGGGGAACTGTGAGTACCAGAGAAGGAAAGCAACATGAGGTGTTCATATCACTAGTGCCTACTGTGATACACAATGTATAAGAATCTTAAAAGATTTGGAAATGGACCACTAAAGACACTGAAGAGAATTAAGCAAGAGTAAGTCTCTCGGTCAGAAATCCCCAAAGCAGATGCTTGCCTTCCAAATTCTCCCCATAGGCAAGATTCTGATTCTGGCTGTTGTTTCAGGTCCAAAGACTCTTCTCATTGGCTGGTCTTATAGGCCAGACTTCCAGAATGCCTCAGCTCTTTATGTCATATTCCATATGACCTTCTCTATTAATTGGAGAAAATAGAAAAAAACTCTCAGAAGGTGTGGATTTTTTTAAACTACAGTCTAGCTGGTACAGGCTGATGTCTAGAAGGGTCCATCCTCGGAAGACAGGGTCTTAATTGGCTAATTCCTACCAAATTCCACTGGAGTGGTGGAGAGAGAACAATGAATGGGAAGAAAAGTTGGGTAGGTGGAGAATAAAGATCTCCTTTTACCATACATTTGTGGTTCTCAGGTGAGGATCAAATTCTTGGCTATATCTGCCCCCTTTTAAATAAAAGTAAACTGAACTTTTGCACTCTTGTATGATTTCATGATTCCTGAGGCTAATTCTACTAGTTCAAATGTTATGCTATTTTTTTAGGATAAAATGTATTATTTGTTGTCATGGTCAGCTTTTACAAATTTGGTACTAGCTCACTCTCCCTGCATATGCATAAGAGTATCAGGAAGATTTAAGAAGGCACTGTGGGTTCCAAATATTTATTGGCCAGTCAGATGAGACTGTATCAGTCAGTCAGTGTCATAACAGAATGTAACAGAAGCCCAACTGGAACCATTTAAGCAAAATATGAAAAGAGGAGGCAGAAGGTCACATAACCAAAAAGTGCAAGGACAGATCTGCTGTGGGTCATGGCTGCTGCGTTCATAGTTTGAACAGGTGATGACATTCTTGCCATCTCAACCATGCTTTCTTTTATATTAACTTTAACTTTCCTTCACATTGTATAGAATGAAGGACCTCAGTCTCAACTCACATGATGCTCAAAGTTGGCAATCTGATGAGAAGGGCCTTCTCTCCTTTGGTTCCCATTATCTTCCTGAGAAAATAGAATCCTATTGGCCCACATGTGGTCTAAGAAGTATAGCCCCTTGGCCAATGGCCACATCAGAAAAGTGCAGTGGGTGAAGGGAGGCTCTAAAGAAGGAAAACAAAATAAGTGGCCTATTGCAAAGATAAAGATAGGAATTCAGGTTAAACATCAGTCTCTCTCTCTCTCTCTGTTTCTCTCTCTCTCTCTCTCTCTCTCCACACACACACACACACACACCCTACTATACATTATTCATTATGTTCTGGATAGGCATTAGAAACACAAAGATACAAAAACCAGTAACAATACTCAAGGGTAATAAACTAGTTGAAGAAACACTATATAACAATGTATAATAATAGCATTTATAAGTACTAATTTAATAAATGCTACAAGATTGTGAAACTAAAAGTAGCTCACATTTCCTTTAGACTCAGTACTGGTCGTATTATGATTGAATAATTCTACAACTTATCGCATGAGTACTTAAGAGGAATGTCTGATGAATTTAATAGAAATCTGTATTGTGATCATCAGAAATAAGACATATGAAAGGTCCTAAATGAATGAGGAAACTTAAATTTGGTGAAAAGATGATGGAGAGAAGAATTACTACTAGTCCACAAGTATAATTTTTCCATAGCTTCACTATTAAGAAAAGTTTTAGGAGTAATTGGAGACTTGTTTCACAAGAAAGAAAACTCTGAATGTTTAAATGGCCATATGATCCTGAAATCCACATAGAACTCTAAAGCCGGAATAGATTCCCATTATTTAGGATTCATTTAAGTGTATTATTGGCATGAAAATAGACTTATGATAGATTTAATAATAGCTGACATTGATTGAGCATTCACTATGTGCCAGGCTCTATGCTAAGTGGTTTAATGGATTATCAATTTGAATCCACATAACAGTCCTTCCTGGGAGTTGGTACTATTATTAACATCTCCAGCTCATAGAGGAGGAATCAAACTTAGAGAGAGGAAACAATTTGCCCAGGTCACATAAGGGAATGGTGGAAATAGCCTTCAAACTGAGATCTTAAGACCTCAAACTTGAAGTTCTTCATCTCCAAAGTACACCCTCTCTATATTAATCTGTACTGGTTCCCTATATGCTTACTAGGTCTACTCAGAAGTTAGGATGGCATTTGCACATACCTGTAACATTGGACTGTTTAGTCAAAATCTTAATCTGAAAGTTTAGTAGCAATTTACCAGAAAAGTGAGTCCCCAGAAATAGGAAAGAAGATATGGTAGATTTTCTCCAGAACTCCTCAAACTCCTCAAAAAGCAGAAGAAAACAATCCTTAACAGGGAGCTTTATTTCAGCTTTCAGCTTTATCTTTTGTGTAAATTTATATCCTGTTTTCCTTATGCTAATTTTAGATTAGGAGAAAAGATTTTGGTTTTTGTTAGTGGCATGCCACTCAGTTGCAAGAAAAGAAAATTACACTGATAGTACTGACATAAAGAAGAGCTCAAAGATTATGGCTTTTTATTTTCCACTGAATTTTGTCCATTATGAATATGTTCATTATCTCTTGATGTTTTTCAATATCTCTAAACTTATATTTACTTTTGACAGAAACCCAAAACAATGCTTAGAATTCAGGACTTGTTTAGAAATGGAGATTGACTTATAATGGTGAGATAGTATTGATTTTATTAGCTAATGTTTTTATAAATGTGTACAATTTTTGTATATCAATTAGCCTCAATAAAGCCAAAAATAATAGTTTATCATTTCAGGCTTAATAGTACAAAATTTCTTATATTTCGCTCATATTGGATAAATTTAAACCTGAACTCTCTTCAATGACAGTATTAAAAAATGTCTTTCTGGGGCACCTGGGTGGCACAGCGGTTGAGCGTCTGCCTTCGGCTCAGGGCGTGATCCCGGCGTTATAGGATTGAGCCCCACATCAGGCTCCTTTGCTATGAGCCTGCTTCTTCCTCTCCCACTCCCCCTGCTTGTGTTCCCTCTCTCGCTAGCTGTCTCTATCTCTGTCAAATAAATAATAAAATCTTTAAAAAATATATCTTTCCGACAAAACTACAAATTAAAAGTGGCTTTATATATAGCAATAATTTCATTAATAATGCCATTGTAATTCTAACTCCAGTTCAGATGTGACACCAGCTGGATATCTTATAATTCAGTTCAATTATGACACTATCTACCTGGGAGATAGCACCAGATTTCACAAGTTAAGAACTCAGTCCCACAAAACTCCCCCCACACTTTGCACACCAACCACAATTCCAGGTTGTTCCCTGTGCCTCTTACTGACTGGCTGGCTGCAGATTGGAGGTTCTTGACCCGTTCCTTGGACTTGAATAATTTGTTAGAGCAGTTACAGAACTTCGAGAAACATTTACTTATGTTTACCAGTTTATTTTAGGAGAATGTAATTCAGGAACAGCCAGATGGAAGAGCTGCATAGGGCAAGGTATGGAGAAAGGAGAGGAGAGTTTTCAGGCCCTCTCCTGGCCCCATCCTTTTGGGTTTTTATGGAGGCTTCATTACATAGGCATGATTGATCAACTCAGTGGCTATTGCTACAGATTCAATGTCCATCCCCTCTCCCCACCGGAGGTAGGGACTGGGACTGAAAGTTCCAACAATCTAATCACATGGTTGGTTCCATTGATGATCAACCCTCATCCACAGGTGACCTGAGGTGACTTTGGGGCTTTCCAGAGCTACCTCATAACATAACAAAGACGTTTGTCACTCCCTTCACTTAGAACAATCAAGGGTTTAAGAGCTCTGTGTCAGGAACATGAAGACCAAATACATGTTTCTTAAAATAAACCATAATATCACAGTCATGAATTAAAAATTACATTTAATTTAAAAGTCTATATTCAATGGTTATTTTTATAAAGTCTCACTGATGCTTCACTCATGAAATCACAAAAAACAAAATTCACAATACGTCTACAGTATGTTTTAAACATTTTCCTAAACTTCATTTCTTTCCTAAATTAATGCAAACCTTAATAAAACTGTACAGATCATCTTGAACTGCCAGAAATAGTAATAATCACAAAATTCCAAATTAAGTTTGAAATGTTAATGCAGGAGTCCAAAATTGCCTCTGAACACTTCCAATTTAATTTGACGTTAGTTTTGCATTGATTGTCTTATTATTATTTATAGAATACCTATCAAATCTGGCACAGCAAAACAGAAATCCCCATCTAGGGTTCTCCCCATATATTGGGTTTTATCTATGTCTATACATGCAAATAGAAATGAGAAATATATGTGGATGCCACAAGTAGGAATAAAGCATGTTCATCAGGGTAACTATGGATTCAATATTTGTGAGCGCTTACCAACTGTAAGTCAAATTTTAAGTACAATAGTGATGCAAAAATGAGTAAGTCAAGGTCCTTGCCTTCAAGGGCCTTTTATTGAATACACAACTTTTATCTGAGACCCTGGATTATGTTATCTAGTTTTCTCTGGACAAATAAATATATTCTAAGATTGTAAGTTATGATGAGGAAAAGATAAAAAGTAACTATTGACATTTAAGTAGCAATTGACTACTACAAGCATAAAGATACTCATTATTTTGAAAAAGGAAATATGTGATTTTTAAAAAGCAACAAATTAATTTTTGTCTATTTTCATTAAATACTACATGCATATCAAAACTGATCAATATTCGCTGACATATTCCAAGTTAAAATAGTTTTATTTCACCTTAATAAGCTCAAAAGTCATACTTCTCTGTACTATAGATGATGAAAAAACAGCATCCTTATGAAACCCTAGTAGCAACTAAAAGCCATAGCTTGTAGGGCAAGCATTTATGTATAATTGCTTTAGAAACAACAACAACAACAAACACCAGTTGGTTTTGTACATTCATCACATATTTTTAAATGAAGGAAGGAGAAAATATCGCCTCCTTTACAAGTTTTGTCAGCCAAAGAAATCAGGTTGAAAATAGATGCTTGAAGAAAAGAAGTAAAATACCAGTGGTCAGAAGAGACAGGTAAAAATAAGTTGGCTCAGCATACATAGTGATAGCCTGGTTGCTATGGCAACAGAGACACAGGAAGATTGTGGATATCTGTTGCCAAGATGTTTCGTTTTTATCCCCCTCGGTTAGTGTGAGCCTTGGGTTAAACTCAGACCCAGAGACAGAAAGGAAGTTTTGGAGGGAGAGTTTCTTTGCTCATGTGCCCTCATGGCATAGAGATTGGGACAAACACAGTTCAAAGTGGGTTGCCTAATGAGAGTAGGCAGAAGGAGTAAATTTTTCATGTTTCACAGGATGAAAATCAGGCAAAGGATTTTTATCAGCTATGGAAATTCCAGAGCAGACAGGGCATTTTCACATACCCAGGCAGACCAGGGTCTTGTAATGTTAAGTGGCTGTGAACTGTCTCTAGACTCAGGAAATGAATTCAACCATGGAATCTTATTTAAAAGGAAATCCCAAATGAGACAGTAAAATAAATAATAAAAAATAAAATAAAATAAAATAAAATAAAAAATAAAATAAAATAAAATGTCTCATTGGTTTTCTGGGTGGTGAAATTGTGGGTAATATATTTTCCCCTCTAGCTCTATTTCTCTGTATTGCGGAAATCACATTTATAATGGAAACTATGTAGTTAGATAATAAACCCTCTAAAACTCAATTGCTTTAAAAGAGTTCATTAAAAAGCAGTTAATCTTCATAGAATTTTAAAATTCAAAGGAACCTTAGATAACATCTTCCGTAGGTTTTTTTTCAAAACTTCCTGATCAATGGAGTCATCTGGAACAATTCTTTCTCTCCCTCTCCCCTCCTCCCCCAATGCACACACACTCCAGAAATTCAGTAAATTTCAGTGGAGTCTGAGGATTCTGAATTTTTAACAGTTTCCATTCCATTTGCAACCTCTATTCCAACATTTTTAAAATCAGGCAAATTTGGAAAATATGGATGTAGCCCGATCCTTTCATTATTCTGCTAAAGAAAAAGAAGAAAACCCAAGTACAGAGTTAGGGTTTATATTTCTTCATTGTTATTGTACCTCTATCTCTTTTGGTAGATTTCCGAAAAAGATAAAAACAAGTTATTTCTTATTTATGCAATTCATATTGGAGAAACAGACTTCCTTTCATAGGGAAACTACTGATTCCAGGAGAACCTACTGCCATTTTCACTTATTGTGCAAACCCTCTAAGAAACAATCTCCATGTAAATTTGCCTAGGCTGGAGTCCCTCAGTGTGTCTTCAGAACACTGGTATCACAAGTATTTCCCAGAAGAAAAGTTTTCTTATGCAAATACCACTGCCACCTCTCCCCAACTCCATATTAACATGGCAAATTAGTACATTAGAAGTTTTCAGAAGTCCTAAATTAATCTGTACAACTTTGCTTTACCCAATATTTTTTGATGAGTATTTACTTGATGGATATTTACTTGACCCAGTGTTTCATATTTTTTGATGTCAGAACCTGGGTTGTGTTTTTTGTTTTGTTTTGGTTTGGTTTTGGTTTTATTTTTAGATGATCTCTATACCCAACATGGGACTCAAATTTATAACCCTGAGATCAAGAGTCGCATGCTCAACTGGCTGAGCCTGCCAGACACTCTGTCAGAACCCATTTTTAATTGTCTGTTTGTGTATAATACCTGTTGATATTCTGAGGAATTAGTATTTGAGGGGAGATTCTGTAGGAAATACCATGCTAGACAAAAGGCTTTTTCATGGATAACTACAAGCACTGTCGTTCAACTCAAACATGGATGTGTTAGAAATCTTAAAATTTTTTAAAGAAACGAGGTTGGGAGAGGCATGAGGCAATAGTGGTGGGAAGGTGGCGGCGCATAATAAGTACATTTTTCTTCCTTGTTTTAATGAAGTCAACTTAGGTTTCTTTTCCAACCATGTCCCAAATATAGACCTCAGCTTAAAGGGGCTGGAGAAAATACCAACCATATTCCTTTTTCTGTTTTAAATACGTGTTGCAAATACACCTGTATTTTGAAAGCCAACTTCTTCAGAATCACTTAGATAGAAATGAAAAAATGTGAAATGCAGGATCATGAAGAAGAGCCTTGAAAAGTGTCTCAGTCTTTCTTCTGAGACTACCACAGTTAAGCTGACCTGCTGTTTAGTAGTGGTCATATTGTTGAGAATGGAGAACCTGCTTTTTCTGCCCCTTGTCCAAATATCCAGAGGTTGGTGGTACTAAGAATATCACTTTAATGGTGGGGACAGAGATGAGATATCCTGTGATAGGCGGTGAATCAGGTCACATACAAATGCTGTTTTCTACGCTTCCTTGGCACCTCTGTGTCATTTTGGTCTCTTGGTTCTCCTTTCCACATGTAGCAAAAAAAATTTTTTAAATGGTCTGCAGCTAGTTCCTGGTGCCGTTGATCCTCCTTACATTTGAAGTGAAGAATCAAGCTGACAAATCTCCATACTATTGCTAGGAACACAGTCTTCATTTTCAGGTCATGGCAACAGTGCTAGGTGAAACTGAGTGAGGGAAGTCAAAAGGAAAAAAAACGTAATGGAGAAAAATCTTCTAATACTATTTCTTGGTTGACTGGCAGCTGTCGGTTGAGTTGTACAATCCTGTTTCAGATGATAAGCTGTCATTTGTAAATTGTGCCCATAGCTATATCCATTATTCATGGGTTGGTATCGGAGAACAGTGATTTCAGGGCCCTAAATTTTCCTACCTGCAGGCACCTGAATTACTTCCAAAACCAACTGCTGTATTACCTCTCGTGCCCTCGCATTTTTTTTCTGCCATCGTCAGATCCTATCAGCCCACTTTGTGTCTCAGGGGAAGACAGATTCCTTCTCTCCCTTTCTATATTTCCTCCATAAAAATGAACGCATAAATCCTGATGAAACAAGTACTTTAATTCTAGTAAATGGACAACTGTAAGCATGAGATTTCAGTATAAAGTTAACTGAGCAAAAAAGGTGTTTCCAAAGAACAAGTATTACTGTCGACCCTATACAACTTATTACTTGAAAGTGAGTAAAAACCAAGGCATTAACTTTCTGGATATTAAAAAAAGAAATCATTACCATATTTTTACATATTAGAATTATTTCATATTATTTATATGATAAAATAACCCCTTGGCTTAGACTTCTGATTAAGCAGTTTCAGATTTTGAATATGTTTCTTACAGAGATTCTCTCAAATTTGTCTTCATTTTGAAACCAAATTAGTCCTTTAGAATCAGAGGGGAAAACAATTATTGCGCGAGAACTTGAAGGAATTTTGCCTTCAATGAGACAATTTTGTTCCATCTTGAATCTTCAAACCCTCCCCCCTTTTAAGTTTGGGGAAAACATCAGAGACATAGGTTCCTTAGTTCCTATTTCCATGCAGCAGTCTTCTCTGGCATATCAAACTGCTGATAAAACATTATCACACATTGAATGGCTAGATTGGGGTACACCCTGACAGTGGTGGTCTTTATGATTTCTTCACCATGTTATTGCTACAGCAATACGGAAAAAAAGAGTGTAGTACAGAAAAATAAACTAGTGCTATTTTGGAGAAAATCTCCTTTACAAAATATAATTGTTCCAATAGTTTTGAAATTTGTGCTCCTTAGAGTACTAGGTGCCAAGTACTAAGAGCTAAGGGGATACAGCTCTGGGACCTCCACAGTACAGCCAGGTTGATCAGATCAACTTCATTCTAAATGGCTTTATATATTGACTTTCTCTTAAGGTTTCATGTGTGTGTATATTTTGAAGAACTTGAAAGGGTCAGACACTAAACTTTGCTCTTGTTCTGCTATTTATTTTGTGCTTTTCTTTAAGAAAATCACTTTGACTTTTTCATCGATTTTAGTCAAGACTTTACTTTTATCAAGAATTTTGAGTTAAGTGAATTATCCAGAGTCCCACAAATTGTTAGCTGCATATTCAAGACTGGTACCTTCATTTCTGGACTTAGAGTCCGGGATTTTTTTCACTTGGCGTGCCCACTTGAGAGCAGGACCATTTTAATTCCTGTATTTGCTTCTTTCCACCTTACCTAGCAGAGTCCCAGAATCCCATCAACTGATCCAGCTCCTTCTAATTGGTCCAACTCCTTCTAACTTCAGTCCTCTTCTTCACAAGATAAATTATTCAAGAAGTACAAACAGTCACTATCAAATGTGAGTCTTCATAACTAGTTAAAACCAAGTAAGCAAACAAGCTACTTTTTTGAAGATGAATATTCTACTACCTGCCTCAAGAATAAGACAGAAAATTAACTTTGTGGAAAAGCAAACAACTTTTTTTTAAACAGTCACTAAAATTTAGACTGTTATTACCCATTTATTCTGAGAATATTCTCAGAAAAGAAAATCTGATGCTACTTTTGTGCCAACAGGTTCAAATGTAGAATTGATACTGTCAGGAAGAGACAATATACAAGAACATAAAAAAAGCAACAAAGAAAACAGTGAGCTTTTGTTCCGAAAGAAATTGTTTTTATCATTGAAGAACAAGATTCCCAAATGTGGTCAAGAACAGTAATTCCACATTGAAGAATCTCTCTTTCACTAGATGTGAAATTGAAATCTATATCTAAAGCTAGATAGCAATATACAGAAAGATATGCCTCGTGGGAGGGGGAGGGGGATAACCTAAAACTTGATTTAACCAATATGGTTCCTTATCCACAGTATTTGAAGAGGTTATAATGTAAAAATTTTAAATGATTGGTTTTAAGGTAAGACTTTTAAAAATATAGTCCATATTTTAACACATGCATCTCTATTTCCTACCCATATGGAATATCAAATTAGCTATTTCAAAATTTATGAAATTCGAGAATGGAATTTGAGAGCATGTTTGTTCTGCATCCTATTTTTATTTCCATAGCTTATGAAGACTTAATTCCTTATTAATAGGATGCAAGTACTTCCCCAACCTCAACCCTTGAGAACAAACCCAGAACACAACTACTGGTACATAATGGTTCCAAGAATTTTGAGTTACAACATGTGAAAATTAACCTGCTAATAGCTGGGATATAATTATATTCAGTTGGCACTTGACATTCACTTTGTGTTCCAGAAAACATTAAGAATAGATTTTGAAGTTGCAGGGAAACATCATTTTGGTGTAGTTATCCAGTAGAGGAAGGAGAGATTCCTGATTAATCTATAAAGGTTAGGAGAACTTGCTTCTGGAACATTTTCAATTCTCTAAGCTTCTGTAGCTGCAGAAAGCAGCAGACATCAATAACCTCATTCTTGTCTCTTGCTTTGGCTTAATGCTTCACCTGAGTGGCCTACTGCATGCTTTGATTCTGTTTCAACCAATGAGTTCAGTGTAGTTATTTAAAGGTACTGGCATTGTTTGAAACATTTGTTCCCAACACTGTCTTAGAGAGAAAACTTTGGAATTTTAATGTTAATTCCTTTTTTGTACTATCACCCACATGAACTCACTTCAGTATATCCTTTGGAACTGACTCCTCTCATCTTTCTGGAAAGTACACACACACACACACACACACACACACACACACACACACACACCCTATTGGAGACATTTGAATATTTCTTCTCCCCAAAGCACTCACACTGTGCATACACTCCCCTTCCTTGTCACTTGTATTCTTACTCCTCACCAGCATATACTGTGTGTTCTGGGCAAACAGTCTCCTTATGTCTCCACTTTTCCCACTTATGACAAGACCTGAGGTTTGCTGGCAGTGATCCCTAGACTTGCAATATTGTCATCCTCTTCTCTATGTATCAAGTCCTGCCCATTTCTGAATTCCATAGCATTGCCTGGTAAATTTGTCAGCCTTCACAGCCTGTGTTGGCCTCTCTTATCCTTAAACTCTAAGGCACTTGGTCTATTTTCATAAAACCAAGCCATTTACTTTCAGGCTCTTTTGTATATTTTGATAGATAGATACATAGATAGATAGATGATAGATAGATAGATGATAGATAGATGATGATAGATAGATAGATGATAGATAGATAGATAGATAGATAGATAGATAGATGATAGATAGATAGATAGATGATAGATAGATGATAGATAGATAGATGATAGATAGATAGATAGATAGATAGATAGATAGATAGATAGATGATAGATGATAGATAGATGATAGATAGATAGCATTTGTGTGTACGTGTGTCTTCATAATGACTTTTTCACTTCCTAACTATGCCTTGAGGAATAAGATTACAACATCTTTAAAATATGCCCCCAAAGACCTAGCCACAGGGCTCACTCATCAATTGGTAGTCAGGCTCAATAAAATGACATTTTATACAGAATATTCTTGACACATATAAGAGAAGATTCTAACTTCTGCTAATACTTTGGTAATAAGGAATAAGGACCTCATGTATCCATGTCATTTAACATTTTTAAGTTCCTTCTAAGTACCAGGTGGGTCAAACAAGACACATGAAAATTAATTCTACTTCCCCTTTTTGTGTGTGTGTGTGTGTGTGTGTGTGTGTGTGTGTGTGTGTATGTATTTAATAGGAAAGAAAAAATATATGTATTTTCTCCTTTTTACCAATGAGAAAAGAGGCAGGAAATGATGAGGAGACATTGTGCTGGATAGAACAATTTGGAGAGGACTTAGCCTGGGCTGATTTGTAAGAGGTGGTGACTCTGATACCATTAGCTTCCAAATGGAGAATGAGAACATCACCTAGATTGAAATTCCAGCCCCCATCACTTAATAATGCCAGTGTTCTTGGCGACATTGTTTGATCATTCTGTCTTAAATCTGTAATTAGGCTCTGAGTAGGGATAATCTCTTCCTTGTTGTGGGCACTCTTCAGGTCCAAGGCAAAAGAGCAAATGGTTCTCTAATTCTTCAGGTATGTACCCAGCGCCTCCTCTGAACAGGACACTGTGTTGCAAGTCTGGTTACAATGGTAACACGTCTCTACCATCTAGCCATGTGGACAAAGATAGAAAGATTAGGGGTGCCTGGGTGGCACAGTCGTTTAGTGTCTGCCTTTGGCTCAGGGTGTGATCCCGGCGTTCTGGGATCAAGCCCCGCATTGGGCTCCTCGGCTGAGCCTGCTTCTTCCTCTCCCACTCCCCCTGCTTGTGTTCCCTCTCTCGCTGGCTGTCTCTCTCTGTGTCAAATAAATAAATAAAATCTTTAAAAAAAAAAAAGAAAGATTAACAAAACCCATTAAAAATGTGATAAAAATTACACTGTGGCATAAGGGGTGATCTGTGAGCAGAGAAGGGACATCGAACCCAATCTGGTGGAGTCAAAGGGGGCAGTGCCTGTGCTATAATATGAAGGGAGAAGGTGGAAGATGGGAGGCAGCTAGAGACATGAGAAGTAAGGATACACAGTGCACACAAACATTCAGACAGAGTTTTTCAAGCCAAATGAATAGGGGAGGTAAAGTCCCAGAGGCCACTGTAGAAAGAGTATGGTAAGAGGCTTCCATGTCTCAACTGCCCTCTTATATCCTGCCTCCTCTTCCTTGACCCCCTTGCACCTAGTTACATCTTGTTCTGTAAGGTAGACCATTCTTCCTTGTCTATATTCCACTCCAAAATGCTCCCTCCAAAGCATGGATGATTATCCAATAGATTATCCAAGTGTTTTGCTGTGTTATACAAAATTATAAATAGAGTTTGTTTAAAAGTAAATCCTCCCCAATTCTTTTCATTATAATAAAAATCCATGTTTTCTGAATTTTTGCTAATTTTGCCAATTTGACTGGAGTATTTCATAAAAAAAAAAAAAACGCTGCATGAAAACCTGTTCTCATTGTGATGTATTTGCATCTTGAAGAAGAAACTCATTAACTCAAATGAATCTTTTATTGATGGAAATGTAAGGGAAGGAGATGAAGGGATGACAGGCAAAAGAAAAGATATTTTTAAGGAGCAAGGTTTCTGGTTCTGTCTGTATCTTTCCAAATTCCCTGCCATGTCCCCTTCCTCAGGCACCACTCAACCCCACTGCCATTACTATTCCCCTTTCAGAAGGAGTTAGGGGCTCAGTAAAACAGTTTTCTCCTGAAGAAGAAGCATTAATTGTGATTCAAAATAAATGTATGAATATGCTGGGCTTCCTGTGTTTAGTGTAGACTGAACCATTTACAATGTAGTAATTGGTCAGGAAAACTAAGAAAACTGCTTACTTATACCACAGGTGTCTATTTAAAACAGTAACATTTCAATAAACCTAGGTGAAAAAAAAACCAGAATTCTTATATGAACTAATCAGAACTCCATTTTTTATAGCTTAATCTAATGCCTGCCTTCAACTAGAGATTTTCTTGCCTCTCATAAGATCTTGAAATAGCTTCATTAAACCCTTGAGAAATTATGGTCTCCTTGGAAAAATCATTCTTCACAAAATATCAGGTTACATTTTCAATACCTTCAAATAAAATCTAAGATGACATTGTCATGAAGTAGAAATTAAAATAAATTCTATCCCTCTATCTTGAGGATCAGTCTGTACTTATTTCCGTTCTAAGAAAGATGAAAAGTCAGAAATTAATAGAACTTAAAAGGGGCATTAGTAGAAATCCTATCTAGGCCCCTCCAAAGACATTCCCAGGTAGGTAAAAATATTTTCCTTCAGCTCTTAAAATCCGATTCCAGCTCCACTTCTGTCATCATGCAAGTAAGAACAATCTTTACCACACACACACATACACAAACACGTAATTCTTTCATGTTGTTTCTCAGGTTTAATTCCACTGCCTCTATCCTTTGGAGACATCATTTATTGTGTACCTATGGCATTTAAGACACACTCTACCTGCTGTGCAGAAGCAGTGTACATAGTGACTTCCTCTGATGAGGAAGGCTCTTTATAATATATGACACAAGAGGAGAATATACCACAGAGCTACTATGTATGATTAAAGAATGACATGTATAGGCCAGACGACATTTGCAGTCAGCATTCAGGTAAAGGTTATATCTGCATGGTCAGGAGAAACTTCATGGAAAATTGAAAAGGGCCTTGAACGATGAACAGTATTTGGAAGCGTGGAGAGGGCCGACATGAGGATGAGCTGAGGCGAGACCCAGCTGTGGAAGTGAGAAGGAGTGCACAAGCACATACTCCTGGTCTTAGGAAAGTTATTATGACCTCACCCTTTTTATTCTCCATACTTAATTATTTTAGGTCTTTCTGACTTTTCTCAGCTGAATGTTCCTCAAGTGCCTATTTATCCTGTAAGTATACATATAAACTCCATTTCTAATCTATAAAAATTGAAACGAGGAGTAAAGTATGCATTATTATTGGATTTATGCTTAAATTAGTGAAAACTAATTTTGTGAAAACTATTAGTTTTCACATTAGTGGAAACTAATGTCTCATTCAGTTGAATTTTTAGTTGTGCTTTGGGTACTGATCATTTGCTTTTATAAATAAATGTGCTTTCTTGGAATCCACAAGAATATATAAAGTTCATAAGCTTTCTATTTCACCAAAATCCAAACCCTGGTAGTCCTAAACATAAAATAAAATCTTTGATCAATGTGTAAGGGTATCCTTAACTAATAAAAAAATTAGCATTAGTGGGTGCTTGGTTGGCTCAGTCAGTTGAGCGTCCAATCTTTGGTTTCGGCTCAGGTCATGACCTCATAGGTCCTGGGATTGAGTTCTGTGCTCAGCAGGAGTTTGCTTGAAGATTCTCTCCCTCTGCCCCTCCCCCCACTGATGTGTGAGAGCTCACTCTCTTTCTTTCTCTCAAATACATAAATAGTTCTTTAAAAAAAATTACCATTAGTTTAAAAGATAATTTATATTCAATTTATCAACAAATATAGATATAACTTCAAGATATTGAAGGACCTTTTATATAATTTAAAAAAAGATGCCAAGATCCTCATATCCCCCTTTCCTGCTAGAGGAAGTTAACATTTTCCAGTAATTGAGTCATCCCTACTTACCTAAATTTAGAGTGCAGTAACTCTCCCCTCCCTCGTGGTTTCTATGAACAGATCTGAAGCTTTCAAAATAAAAATTTCCCACATGTTTTATTTGTATCAGTTCTGCTTCCTTCTCAAAAGCGCTAGGAAAGCCCAGGGAGCTACAATGATTAATGACCTGTTCTAGAGTCTAACCTGCTCTATAAAATGTGCTGTATTCCAGAGCATAAAAGAAACTCTGAAGTAGGTCAGGAGCTTAAACTGCCCAAGGGCCTACCTTAGACTAAAGGCAAGCAAGTTTGAAATTAAATTAGCACCAGAATTGCAATGACTCATGATTCCGTGGCTTCACATTGAACTGGGAGGATGGGGAGCTACAATGTGTAATAAAGTTTTGAAAACCTAATTCATTCAGACTTATACAATTTTGAATTTGAATTAATTCAGATGATGGCCTGATTCAAAATAGTTTTGAGGATTCTCTAAAGTTGAGGTGGGGGGTGGGTGACATGGAGGGGAGAATTTGCAAAATGAATTAAGGAAATTCTTAGCCTATGAGACTAGAGACTGACAAAAACTAATCAAGGATTACTTTAGAAGAGTCACAGAATGAATGTGCCAATTACAAATAATTCTTATTAAACTTAAGATTTTTACAGCAAACAAGTAGACTAAATCTATAAGATGTTCACCACTGATGTAACACATGATACTTTGTGACCTTAAGCAGATCACAGCTGCTTGCTGGACAATCTGTTGGCGCACTTCATCTCTAATCATCTGTAAAACTGTCATCCACATGGGAAGACCACCAAAGTTCCCAAACCTGTAAAGAGCTACTTTGTAGGAAAAGATGGGGGATCAACGGGAGATGGTGACTGCTTCTTATAGGAAAGGCCTAGATTTCTAGGTCGAGGGAGCGACTGGAAGCCTCAAGGCAGTTATTCCAGGCCTGTAAGCCCTACCTGTCTCTAGTCTCACTACTCCGTGCCACCACCCAACCTGACCCACCTCAGCTCAAATAACGTTTCCTCAAGAACACCTTCCCCACCCTTACCTAAGCTAAAGTCACTCAGTTTTACATTCTCACAGCACCTTCCTTTTATCATTTATTACACATATCACAATTGTAATCAAATCTTTATTTGCGCAGTTTTTTTGTGTCATACCTGCCTTCTCCCACTAGTAGGTAAGCACAATGAAGACAGAGGCTTATGTCTTTTTTTTTTCTTTTTAATGGTTTTTCTTCCCATGACTGATACATTGTAGGTGCTCAGTAAATGTCAGATGCATGGATGGATGGATGGATGGATGGATGGATGGATGGATGGATGGATAGCTATATATGAAGAACAGGCATATATTTGAAGAGGCAAAGTGGACCTGATTTCTACCACGCCCCCTCCTAAATCTATAATTGCATTTGGTTTTTAAGAACTGAACAATATTTCATCCAGTAATATCTTTATATTGAAAGATATCGAAAGTCTTTAGACTGAAAATAAGGAAGCATTAGAACAAAATATTTTCTTGTAGAGTTCATAATAGTTTTGCTTAAATGTGCATTAGTATTATTTCCTGTAAAGACAGAAATGACAAGCTGCTTTTTCTAGGGCCTGCTGAACACACACACACACACATCAACCACCACCATCACCACAACAACAAAAACAGGAAAACTTCCTTCATTTAGAGACTTCCCTTCTCTATCCTGTCTCTGAAACTTAAAGAGAAGATCGTGTTGTTTTTTTCTCAGGTCTGCTTGTCAGGGAAGATAGAACCAAAATTGGGAAAACAGCCAAAGGAGTAAGACTGTGCCAGGCTGCTTTATTTGCCACAGACCCTGGGTCTTGGCTTTGCCTCTTTCAGGCCCTGCTCCTTTACTCAAGAGCCTGTTAAGCTCTGAACACTTGTGATGCCTGTGAGGGCCTTAGTCTCCTGCTGAGTAAATCTGAGCTAGGAGAGGAGGGCTCTCCCCCAGAAGAGAAATTCTGCAAGAAGCCACGAATGATCATAGGGCCCCAAACTTTCAAGGTACTGCCTTTCATTGTTACCATGTCCCAGGCAAAAATTGCACACTTCTCTTTCATTCTTTTTTTCCTCCTTCTTCTTGCTGCTTGTGAATGACAAAGTTTCTATGGCTAGCCTAAGCCTCAGATGTCCTATTTCCTAACTCCTGAGATGAGTAAAACATGGAAGATGTCCGGGTGCATCTTCCGCTCCTGGGCAAAGCTTGTATTACAAACGTGGAACTTAAACTATATGCATAACCACTTTTAACATCTGACAAGTTACGTTTCTACTAGAGGTACCAATAGGATCTTCTTTTTTGAAGCTTCACATTTGCAAATATTCTCTGGAAAGGTATTTTTTCTTCTAAATGACATATAATGTTTTCTGCCATTATCATTTACTACAGATAGTATAGGGGTTAACCTCTGATCAATTATCTCAAGATTTAGTTGTATTTAAAGGTGTTTTTAAATACATTAATAAACGCACTAACGAATCTATAATCTTAAAGATAAGAGTAAATTATATATAAGTTAGCAAAATGGAAGTAATTTGAAATGAACTGATAAGAACATCTTTCATTAGTTTAAGATTTACAACCTTTATTTTAAATGTATATTATATTAAAAATATAAAGTCTACTATAAAAATCACCTCATTTCACCTTCTGTCTTCATAACAGGGTAAATGATAGTTTCAAGATAATGAGTTTTTCTGAATCACTGAATTTATTAAGGTGCTCTGAGGTATTCTTGTCTGACAGTAATCCAGGCAAATATTAATATTTTGGTACAGCCTTTGGTATAATGAATATGTCTTAGAGGATTAGCACTAGAGGTTTGCTCTGTGTGAAAAATTCCAGAGTAATTTTGATCAGAAAGTTTAAGGACATTATTTCAGCAGGTCACACTGAGAAAACTGAGGATTGATAGATTGAATTTCATTAATGGGTGCCAGACGCCTTTAATGAGATGCCAAACTTCAGGGGCTTCATCCAGGTTCTAAATGGCCAGGACAAGCCTTGCCAATTTGCTTTGCTGAAAGCACAGAGTTCCCCCCGCAAAAGGGTCTTCTCCATTTGCAGTTTTCTGGGTTAATATATTCTCGGCTGAATTATCTCACCCATTGATTGCTGCCCTGGGAATTTCAGTGTTCATACAAACTAACAAACGTCCACCAGACAAGCACCAGTGATGCCCAGCTGGCTTTTTGTCCCCCATGGGAAATTTTCTCAGTCAGAGCCTGGTAATTGTTTTGTGCAGCTGCTGCAGTGTTGAGGGTGCCAGCTCATGTGAGCCAACTGTATGCACACAGCTCATGACTCAGAAGGCTGAGAAAGTACACATCACGGGTGTGGGGAGGGCCTTCAAGGACTCCATTTTAAATTTGCCCTCTTTTTTGTCAACTATTTGGTGAAGAATACATAATGAAAGGCAGTTATTTAAGGGTTATAAATATCCTATACAGTCGTGAAATTCAGCTAGAAGAGTGCATAATAATCTTATCTTTACCAAAATTCGTTTGCTGTATATTGCAACAGTCACTTACTTGGCTGTGTACTCTCTGTGTTGCAACAACTGTATTGTAACACTGTGGTTTCACAGCGTAACACCCAGATAGAGAATAAAGAACCTGCTTAATATCCAGAGTGAGGGGCAATCTGAGTGGAAGCTGGAAATTCCAGCCCCATTTATCTGGCCTCGTGCCATATGAGCTCACATGAGGGTGCACTCTCAGATCTTTCAAAATTATGCTAGAAATACCAAAAATATATTTTGTTGGAAAAGTAGACAAAAACAGATTATTATAAGCAACTTTAATTCCTCAGGGCTTTACTGTCAATTAGAGTAGTAATATCCTCCCAGAAAAATCCTCCTACATAGTATTCTGTACACAAATGGCATCATTAGTGTCAACCTGCCACATTTATACCAAGTGTCTCCAGGGGCTTGCAGTCTATATGATGACTCCTGATGTTTTAGTTAGCTACTACTGAGAAACAAATTACAAAATCTTCATGACTGAAAAGAAGCAGCATTTATTATCTCAGTTTTTGTAGGTCAGGAATCAAGGAGAGGCTTAGCTAGGTGGCTTTGCTCAGGGTCTTCACAAGGCTGCAAGAAGGTGACAGCACGGATGCAATCATCTCAAGGCTAGTCTAGGGAGGGATCTGCTTCCAAGCTCACTCCTGAGGCTAATGACTGACCTCAGAAGATCCTCTCCCGAGTTCGTTCACGCAGGCCTCCCAATGGGCCTCACACCATGGCAGCTGGCTTCTTCCCGATCAGCAGTCCAAGAGAGACTGAGAGAGCACATGTGGGACCGAAGCCACAGTTTTTTTATAACCTAATATTGAGAGAGACATCCCACTACATCCTCCATTTTCTGTTCATTAGAAGCAAGGCAGTAAGTCCACCTATACTCCCCTTGAAGGGATTACCCAAGGACATTGAATACCAGAAGGCAGAAATCATCAGGGACTATGACAGAGCCTGTCTACCACACTGACAGACTGTCTTAATCCAAGACCTCAGCATTTCTCCCTGGAATTATAGCAACCACTCTAATTAGAGTCACAGCCTAATCTTGATCTCTTCCGATCAAACTACCCTTGTTATGGGGAGTGGTCTTTAAAAACTACAAATCTGAATATGTCATCTAACAACTACTAGTTGTCCTTAGGTGAATGTCAAGCCTTCTTAATGCAACATACAAGATCCTTCATATATGGTGCATGAAGGCAGTATCAGATGGTCTTTAAGGTCATGGGCTGTAAAGCCAGGCTCCACCATTTATCAGTTTTATGCCCTTGGGCAAGTTTATTGACCTCATTGGGCTTCTATTTCTTCATTGAAACCTGAGACAGTAATGATACCTACTTTATAGGATTATTGTGAAGATTAAATAAGAAAATTCTTTTTTTTTTTTTTTTTAGATTTCATTTATTTATTTGACAGAGACAGCCAGCGAGAGAGGGAGCACAAGCAGGGGGAGTGGGAGAGGACGAAGCAGGCTCCCACCTGAGGAGCCTGATGTGGGGCTCGATCCCAGAACGCCGGGATCACGCCCTGACCCGAAGGCAGACGCTTAACAACTGCATCACCCAGGCGCCCCTAAATAAGAAAATTCTTGTGCAGCTGTTGGCAGTGTCTAGCACATAGTAAGATCTCAATAAGGATAAGTTGTTATTATAACTTCCCCATTTATCTGAGGCCATTTCACAATGTATCATGCAAGTAACTAAGCCAACCTACACTGAGGAGGCCGTTTTGACCTCTTAAAAGGCTTTCTTCTTTGCTTGGAAAGCCTTTCCCTATTCTCCTTTACCTGAAGAATTTTCATTTATGCTTAAATACTCAATGTAGGAGTTCAGTTTTTCTCCAGGAAATCTTCACACACACACACACACACACACACACACACACACACTTCTGGGCTAGGTGGCATCTTGTATTCCCTCACACATGCTTACCTCATTATGGTACTTATCACACTGCATCATCATTGTCTGTGTATTTCTCTACGGTCCTATGGAAATGTGAACTCCTCAAGAGAAAGAATGAATCTTATATTTCTACATCTGCAGAGCCTCGCTCAGTGACTACCACAGAGTAGATCCCCAACACATGTGGTGGAATGATTTAATGAATTAACGATTTGAGAGATTTCTGAGGGACTTTCTTTCTTCTTCTCCATTTCTTAATACTACTTCTCACCCTCACTTATTCATCCCTTCACCTGTGGGTCCTGGTTCCATAAGAATATTTCAACTATGGCTTTGAAGAGACTGCTGCATGAACTGCTGTTCTTTGTTTAGATCAAAGAACATGTTTCTTTTCACTTGCACCTCTTAACACACAATTGGATGAAAGCCAATATCTCTTTCACTGCCTTCCTGTTATTTGGGATTTTGAAGTCTACAACTTTGTAATAACTGTATTGCTTCACAAACCAAACTCTTCAACTAGGCATTTGGGGCTCCACACAATTTGCTCCCAACTGTCCTCTACATCCATGCCACCTCTATGTCCCCTTCTTCCTTTGTCTACTCTCAAACACATACACACACATACACACCTACACATGCTAAACACACACACAAACATAACCCACACAAACAAATACATGCACCTGCAAGCACACAAATATATACACAAGAACTGCTTTGGATTCACTCTAGAAGCCTGTTAACATTCAAACTCCTAAGCCTCACCTAGACTCAGAAGAGGAGAGGAAATCAGCCTTTTAACAAGCTTCCTCGGCAGTCCTTATACATAGAAAGGCTTGAAGACCATAGCCTTGTCCCTCTAAGTGGTCTTGATGAGCATGTCTCCAAGCTTTACTACTGTTGTGGCGTCTTCCTGTAAAGCATCTCATTTCCAACTGGAAAAAAAAAATCCCAGTTGCCCCTTAGGATTTACTCAAAAAGCACCTTTGTCAAGCATTCCTAGATGGCCCCACAACAGTTGATGGATTCTGCTTACCTGGCTCTTGGCAGATATTATGAAAATTATTAGTGTGCATGTTCATTCTCCAGGTCAGTTCAAGAACAACTTAAGTGCAGGGACCACCTCTGGCAGCACTTTTGGTACAAGACCAAAAGTAGTCATTGCTCAATGTTTCCTGAAATTTTAGCTATTACATTAAAATATTATTTTGCTCTCAAATGTGTTTTCTTGTATGAGTCTATAAGAGTTTACTTTTTCAACATGAAATAAAATGTCATAAGAGTATTTAGCCATAACATGCCACCTTAACTTTTCAAAGACATTATAATAAAGAATATATAGGGGCGCCTGGATGGCACAGCGGTTAAGCATCTGCCTTCGGCTCAGGGCGTGATCCTGGCATTATGGGATCGAGCCCCGCATCAGGCTCCTCTGCTATGAGCCTGCTTCTTCCTCTCCCACTCCCCCTGCTTGTGTTCCCTCTCTCGCTGGCTGTCTCTCTCTCTGTCAAATAAATAAATAAAATCTTTTTAAAAAATAAAGAAAGAAAGAATATATAGCTTCCCCAAGATATATAAATAGGACATTAAATTCTTCTGCCAAGATGTTTTGTTGATAATCTTGCATAATTTGGAATCACTAACTACAAACTAGATAATGTACAGCTTTTAGTTGTATTGGCATAATAGCTTTATATTCCTTAGAACAAAGGTATAAGGTCAGATTGTATTGGCATTTTTATTTATATTTTGATGTCCCAATTATTTTAATGCTTTGAGATTGCTGCTGAATTTTTCTTCTCTAATTGGAACTTGGACTCTATCAGGTGCCCAGTAAATAGACTCCTCCAACTTAAGATAAATAGTTGCCAAGATTCATAACCAAATGCAATTAAATGGAGCCACTGTTGAGCTTACCACTACCAGGGTGACTGTTCCAAGATGGGGAGGACCAAGAGGCGTGGGCAGCAATATACCTGAGCAGCTAACAGTGTTGGTTCTTGGCACGTAAATGTACAAGTTCACCAGTTGATCAAACATGGCAAATTACATTTAGATTTCAATGGACATATTGATTTCACACAACCTTCAGTGAAAGAATCACCTCCAGCTTTTCTGTGACACAATGACTTCTGCTGAATAGTCTTCCCTAAAGACAGGCAATTTACATAGCTTTCCAGTCCTCAGTCAGCACAGGATCCTTTAAGCTATATTGTTTTCCTTTTAATATCTTGTGAGTTTCCAGAACAAAGCCTCCACTGTCATAGGAAGGAATTAAACTCCATCCTGGAGTCATACAGAATTATCTGGAAATGATATGCTGGTTACAGTAATCCACTTCTTTTCCTCAAGAGCAGACATGAACAAAAGTTGATAGAACAACACATCTCTTCATTTGTAAGTGATTCTTTCTCCCTTTAAAATCGTTGACTACTACTCAATTAGATATTTAACATATTGGAATCACCTCCATTCATTCCATAACTCATTTGTAATGCTAATGCCCAGCTAAATTGTTTCAAATTTTCTGGAAATTAGGTAATTTTGAGTATTTTAGCTGAGCAACATCTACTTAGTACCCATTACCAGTCTTCAGTCTTGAACAAGGAACCCAAACTAGTCACCATGAAGTAATACTATTCAAAATGGCTATATACAGCATGTATAGTAAATCACAGAAATGTGGTTTCAATGAATTCTAAATTTTCTGTCATAATGCCAGGCAAAAGCTCCCTGCCACATGTAACCTGTAGGGTCCCTCTCTTGCTATTTTCAGACTCTAGTCAACAAACCAACATCAACACACATGCACACGCCATATTTATACACTCATTTGTAGCACAGTTATAAGCTTAACCCCTCACCATTGAACTTATAGAGGCAAGGAAATAGATGTACTCATTAAACAAAGAGAGTTAAGACAGCACACTAATGAGGTGTTAAGTTTGATTTCTTGCAGTGCTGGGTAAAGTCTGATTACCTTCAGAGGTTGAGTTTAGTTCAAAGGAACACTATAAAAACAAATATTGAAGATGGATTTGAAAAATAATTGAATGGTGGTCAGTCTATCATCTAGGAAAATAGATGACTCCTCTGGATCCATAGCTACTTAAAAATGCATAGAGAAAAAGATGGAAAAGAAAGAGAAGAATGAGTGGCTAGCAGGATGCACATTTGTGTGGTACTTAGTGCATTTGTGGGTCAATGTATAATATTAATATACATAGGTAACGGTAGTCAGCTCCTACCATACCCTCAACAGGAATACAGTGCACACCATTACTCAGCAGGACTAACTGAAGAGTGCCTGCACAGAATAATACGCTTGTGACCAAAATGAGTAATCTGAGGCAGCTTTCACTTTAGGACATTTGGATTAACACAAAATACACTTGGACAGAAAGCTTAGCACTCAGTGCCCTGCCTCTATGAAGTCCTGTCCTACCGCAGCAATTGCCTATCTAATAAGTGGATAGGATACAACTTAGGCTTAAAAATTGCATTCATATATCGGAAATCTTCACTTTCATGTTAGAGTTTGAATTTAATATCACCAACACAGTAACCACTCTTGACTACCAGAGTAATTTACAGTACAAAAAGTGAGTAACAATCAGAAACAGAATTTGTTAGGGCTGGAAAGGATTTTAGAGATCACTTAATTCAACCCACGTATTTTCTAATTGAGATAATTTGCACGATAATTTTTCTAAACTCTGGCCTGCAGAGCAGTGCTTGCTGATACAAATTCTATACCCTCCACAACAAAATGAGAAAGATGAAACAGTATAACAAAGTTTTCATAAAGCTAAATTTACTGACTTAAAATAATTGCCTTTTATCTAAATTTGCCCTTATATTAACATACTTTTATGAAATGTTGGTGATAAAGAAAGTTGCTCTTCCTAACATTTGTAATTGATTAAATAAAAACTTGGCAAGCATGTTATGTGCCCCAATTCTTTTTAATTTTATCAGACTGTAAAATCCAAGAGTTGGGGAACCACTGATAAATTTATCCATAAAGCAAAATTACTAAGAAGGGTTATTTATGAAATGAGTTATGTTAAAGAACATTGATTCTGTGTTTGATGTAAAATTTGACAAAAGATCTCAAAGGATGTAAAATACATCTTTTGCTATTCATGCTTGACTCAAACAAGAGAATCAATTTAACAGTTTTTAGCTGTATTTGAAAAGAAAACGGGCATTTATTTTATCTATCAATGAGACGTAAAAACTGCAAGAATAAAGAAATCAAGGAGAATGAAGCAAGAACATAATCATATTATTACACATAGAGGTGATAGAGAGGTGATATTTATCATCAGGAGGCATAAACTGGCTTGATTTTCGTTTGTTCTGTGTCACATGCATAATACTTTTTGTTTCAGACAGGCATTATCAGATTCATGCCTCTCCCAGGAGACATGGATAGAAGTCAAAAGTCTTAGAAGGTTTTTCTTTTTTATGTAAAAGTAAAAGAGTTTCTAATGAGATAGAAAGTATATCAGGCAAAATGGAATTCAGGACCACTTAGAATCAAGATAAATTATTTCCTACGAAGTTATCCCTGCAAGAAGATGCACAAAAATAGGAAGATAATGAATCCCAGGTACAAAATTATGCTTCTACGTCAAGTCTCTTAAATATGCAAGAATGCCATATTTCTGTCTTTAAAAAAAATAATCTGAGTTTTAGAATGTTCTATTAAACAGCAATCCAACTTAGAAAAAAATTTCTCTTTTAACACCAAACCATTGTAAATTTAGATTGACTACCATATGTGAGTCCTTTTTTGTCAGATCTTTACTGAAAAAAATACCTTTAAAACAATGGTTTATAACCTTATAACTTAGCATTAATAGCAGTTATATTTCTAAAAATTTATTTTATTCTTGGTACAAAAAGGAAAGTGCTATTTGTCTAAAATTTTTATTCCTGAAGATATTAAAGCGAAGTGTGTTGTTCTATACTTTTAGACCCGAAGTTTTGTAAACTAGATTTGTGCATTTACTAGTTGTAATTATGTAAAATATGCCTGATTAGTATACCAAGAAGTACTCTTAACAATAAAAGTAAGATATTCCTTCAATATTATTTAATATCTGTACACAGGAGACCTACATGACTTACTTAGGGGTCTTATTTTAAAGATTTTATTTATTTATTATTTATTTACTTATTTAGAATGCATGCATGAATGAGCAGGGGGGAGGGGGAGAGAGGGAGAGGGAGAGAATCTCAAGCAGAGGGACTTGATCCCATGACCTTGATATCATGACCTGAGCCAAACCAAGTGAATGACTCTTAACTGACTGAGCCGCCCAGGCGCCTCAAGAGGGTCTTATTTTTTAAATGTTTTCCAAGCTAATATTTTAGTATTTTTGAAACTTCCCTTGGGTGGTAAGGTCCCTGAGGACAAGGTGTTTTTCTTTCTCCAATTAAATTATATTTGACATACAATATTCTATTAATTTCAGATGTACAGAATAGTAATTGGACATTTGTACACACTGTGAAATGATCACCACAGTAAGTCTAGTTACCATCAGTCACTTCACAAAGTTAATGCAATATTATTGACTACATTCTTCATGTTGTGTATTATATCCCCATGACTTACTTTAAAGTTCATACTTATAATACCGTTTCCCCATTTTGCCACCCCACCCCCTTTCCCTCAGGCAATGCTCAATCTTTTCTCTGTATATGTGGTCTCGGTTTGGTTTTGTTTTGTTTTGTTTTGTTTTGTTTTGTTTTGTTTTGTTTTGTTTTGTTTTGTGGGTTGGTTGTTTTTTAGATTCTGCACATAAGTGAAATCATGTGCTTTTTGTCTTTCTGATTGACTTATTTCACTTAGTGTAAACTCTCAGGTTCATCCATGTTGTCACAAATGGAAATATTTTATTTTTTTTTATAGCTGAGAAATATTCCACTGTATAGATACACCACATCTTTATCCATTTATCCATTAATGGACATTTAGTTTGCTTCCTTATCTTGTCCATTGTAAATAATGCTACAGTGACTATAGGGTTACATATATCTTTTGGAATCAGTATTTTCATTTTCTTTGAATAAATACCCAGAAGTGGAATTGCTAGATCATGGTTCTATTTTTAATTTTTTTGAGGAAACTCCATATTGTTTTCCACAGTGGCTGCCCCAGTTTTCATTCCCACCAATAGTGCACGAGGGTTCCCTTTTTTTCACATACTCACCAATACTTGTTATTTCTTGCTTTTGATACTAGCCATTCTGTAAGGTGATATCTCATTGTGGTTTTGATTTGCATTCCCTGACGACTAGTGAGGCTAAACATCTTTTTATGCACATGTTGCCTATCTGTATGTCTTGCTTGGAAAGATGTCTATTCAGATTCTTTCCTCATTTTTGAGTCACATTTTTTGTTGTTGTTGTTATTCAGTTGTATGAGTTCTTTATATTTTTGGATATTAACCCCTTATTGCATATATGATTTGCAGTACCTTCTCCCCTTCGGTAGATTGCTTTTTCATTCTGTTGATGGTTTCCTTTGCTGTGCAGAAGCTTTTCAGTTTGATGTAGTCCCATTTGTTTATTTTTACTGTTATTTCCCAAGCTTTTGGAGTCAAATTTAAAAAAAAAATCATTAAGACCAACATTAAGGAGCTTATCACCTATGTTTTCTTCTAAGAGTTTTATGGCTTCAGGTCTTACATTCAAGTCTTAAACCATTTTGAGTTAATTTTTGTGTATGGTATAAGATAGTGATCCAGTTTCATTCTTTTATGTGTAGCAGTCTAGTTTTTCCAGCACCATTTATTGAGGGGACTGTCTTTTCTTCCATTGTATATTCTTGCCTCTTTTGCCATAGACCATCTATTAATTGACCATCCATACATGGGCTTATTTCTGTTCTTTTCCACTGGTCTATATGCCTGTTTTTAAACCAATACTACATGGTCTTACCACAATTTTGTAGTAGAGTTTGAAATCAGGGAGCATGGTGCCTCCAGCTTTTTTAGTAGTGATAAACTTCCTTAGCTTTTATTGGTCTAGAAAATTATCTCTTCAATTCTGAATGGTAACCTTGCCAAGTAGAGTATCCTTGGTTGGAAGACTTTTTCTTTTTTTTTTTTTCTCTTTCTTCTTTCATTTTCTTTTCTTTTCTTTTCTTTCTTTTCTCTTCTTCACCTTGAATATTTCATTTCTTTCTCTTCTAGCCTGCAGTTTCTGCTGAGAAATCTGCTGATAATGTTGTAGGTTTTCCTTTGTATGTAATCTTTTTTTTTTTCCTCTTGCTGCTTTTAAGATTTGTTAACTTTTGACATTTTATTTGTAATATGTCTTGGTGTGGATCTCTTTGAGTTCATCTTATTTAGAACTCTGTGCTTCCTGGACCTAGGCGCCTATTTCCTTTCCTATGTTAGGGGACTTCTCAGTCATTATTTCTTCAAATAAGTTTTATGTCTTAACTCTCTCTTCTTCTTCGACCCTATAATGTGAAAGTTATTTTGCTTGATGTTGTCCTAAAGGTGCCTTATTATCTTCATTTTAAAAAATTCTTTTTCATTTTCCTGCTCTGTGTGGGTAAGTTTCATTTCTTCTTTTTCCAGCTCACTTATCTGTGTATCTGCTTCATCCATTCTACTGTTGACCATCTTCACTGTATTTTTTAGTTCCGTTATTGCATTATTTATCTAGCGACTTCTGTTGTATATTTTCTTTTATTTTCTATCTCTTTGTTGAAGTTCTCACTGTGTTCATCCATTCTTCTCCTGAGTTTGCTGAGCATCTGTATGACCACTACTTTGAATTCTTTATCAAATAGATTACTTATCTTCATATCATTAATATATTTTCCTGAGGTTTCATCTTGTTCTTTTGTTTGGAAGATATTTCTCTGTTTCCTCATTTTGCTGTACTCTCTGTGTTTATTTCTCTGAATTAGGCAAAACAGCTACCTTTCTCAGTGCTGAAGGAGTGGCCTTGTGTAGGTAATGAAATTTCTCATTCAAACTTTCCCTAGCTCTTGTGTCTCAAACCTTTGCAATTGTCTAAACCGCTCAATTTATGCTTGATGTGTCCCCATTGTTGAGGGTGTTCCAACACCTATGATCCAAGGTTAAGAATCTCATTTAGCACCCAATTTCAGGCTGATTATAAGCCCGACCCTCAGACAACAGCTTTTGAAGTATGCAAATATATACAGTCCTGTGGGGCTATAATCATAACCCCTGCTAGCCTCCAGACCAAGAGATCTGGAGGTGTCTCCCAGGTGATACTTTAAAAAGTTGGAGCTCCAGACAAGTATATCAGCTCCTTTCTAGGAAGTCAAGTTAAGTGGTAGTGAGGCCAGGGGGGTATATGAGAATGATGTCTCCCTATTTGTGTTCCTTGGAAGCACCTCTTTAGCTTTTAGCTGTGGGAAACCTGAGATCTGTCCCTCAGGCTTAAGCTCCAGGCTAGTAAATAGGGCTTTTTCATAGGAAGACTGGGGTTGTTTTTCAGTCTGCTGTCTATGCAGTTCCCTGGGGATGGTGGCCTGCTAAGAACTGTCTTTCCAACTGTTACATTCCTGTGGAGTTCAAGAACACCATCCCCTTTGGCCACCAGGGCCAAGTGAGATCAAGGGGCATCCCCTGTGTGGATCACACACCCCTGCTGGCTTTAACAAGGGGTTGTAGAGTGTAGGGGGCAAGATATGCTTGCAGGCTTCAGAAAGGCAGTGGAGAACTTGACTCTGTAGGTCCATTGGCTTCAGGAATGCAGCAGGTGAATGCTTTGTCTGAGTGAACCTGCCAGTTTTAGGCTGGGAGCAGGAGAACGCTCCAGCCAGAGAGCAAGGGAGTGCTGCAGTGGCTTTCACTCTCAGGCTTCAGCAAGGTCTCAGGAGAGTGCCCCCTCACTGGCCCCTGCCTGTCTAAGCAAGGCATCAGGATAGTGCTACTCAATCTTCAGATATGGCCCATTGAAGTAAGACTCTCAGCTACAAATTTGGTAGGAATGTCACACTTGCTAAGGCTGCATAGTAACTGAATGTCCTCGACAGGAAGACATCACTCATTTGAAAATTTAGCAGGAATGAGAAACTGTCCTTGGAGCCAGGTTATTTAAAAGCAAAGCACAGGCCTGAGAATTAACAGACCATTCACCCTGTAAACACTCAGAAATTCTCTATCAATCATGGAGAAAGAGCTCCCCTGTGCTTCAGTCAAGATGCCATCCTTGTCTTCACTGTAACTCTGAGCACATTTCCTGTTAGTGCCACCACCATAACTTTATGCTTCATTTTCTCTCTAAACATTTCCTGTTCTTACTCTTTTGTCTTTCTCTCTCTGTCTCCTTCTTTCACTTGATGATTATAAATGTGGTCCTAGGAGACTAAGAAACCCATAAAAGTTCATGCCTTAAGTTAGGGTTTGTAACTACTTGTAGGTCATAGATGCTTGAAAATCTGATCAAAGACATGAACATGTATTCTCTGAGAAATAAACAGCACCACACATCTGATGTTATTTAGATAATTTCAAGAAGTTCGCAAAAGCCCACCTAGACATCTCAGGATAATACACAGTGCTAGATACTTAAACACTTCCTCACACACATACATATACATTTATATTTCCCCACAGTCCTGAATTTTTTGTGGGGAGGATTTCCTATTTCTTTCCTTAAAATACATTAATCATTGACCTGCAGATGATACACAGTAAAATCACACTAATTTAGTGTAATGGAGTAAAACAACCTGTTTACTTAAAAAAAATTAAAAGAATTGCAGAATTTCAGAGATGATCTTACTGATTTTGTTGTGTATATCATTTCTACAGAATCCTTGGGGAGTGTACTCAAGTTTAAAAACTGGAAAGGATTGCATAAATACTTACTGAATTCATATTAAAGAAATATTCCATTACTTGCAGTAAAATAGAGAAATCCGTGCACTCTTCAAAGATACTCAAAAGTAATTTTCTCCAACCACCCAGCAGATGTTCGGTTCTTTATGATAAGTATTCCAACCAAACCAGCTAAATGTTCCCTATGTCTAGGGCATGTGCTTTTGTAAGAAAACGTCCTATCATTTGCTTAACTGGGTCCTTTCAAAGTGCTTGAGGGCTTTTAAAAAATAGTCAATTCCCTAAATCACCACTTTATCACCCACAGGTCAATATAACATAACTGAGATGTTCATAAACAAAGAAAAATTGTTATCTTACCAGCAAACAAACATAATTAAGAGCCTATCTGTCTTCTGCTTTCTCTGTCTTTGCATAATTGACTTCTCCAGGGGTCATATCAGAGAACTGGGTTCAGTCAATAACTATAATTGGCATTGAATGTTATCTAAAATTAAATTTTGAGTTGTTCAAGATAAAGACACTGAAAATTAGAATGAAAATAACATATTTGCTGTTTATGGCGAGACAGGGATTCTTTGTGGAACTTGATACGTTCGTGATCTTACTTATTGCACAGTTGCCTGTGAGGAGGGTATTGCTGTCCTATTTTGCTGCTAAGGAATCTGATACTTAGGGAGATTTTTTTAAATGGCCATGGCAGAGCTGGGATATGTAACAGGGCTATTTCAGTCCAGAGTCTGGTCTGTTCACCGATATTTGACAGATTATGAATTTCTAATGAATGGAAATTGTCTTTGTTTTTGTTTGGGTGTGCATTATAGCCATTTAACATTTCTGTTTGTTTTTCCATGTCCTACACATGTGTGTCCACGCAAACAAGGGGCATTTAGGCTCTTGGCAAGAAGTGGTTCTATATGAGCCTCTTTATTTACTATTTTGCTATAGGTGATCAGGATTTTATTAAAAGCATTTGTAACTATGAAAACATTCACACAGACCCATATAAAATAATTTCTTCTTCTGGAAACAGTATTTATGGTGAGAAAACATGGGCTTTATTCCCATGAAAAAATAAATTGAACATTGGTATGCTGCTTAGATAAGAGGACAGGCACTATGGAATCAGACAGCACCGGGAAGTTAGCTAACCTCGGAATTTACATCTGTAGAGTGAAATAAACAATAGCACTATCTTAATTTTCTGGGCTATCAAACCAATTGCCACTAACTAGATAGCTTAAAACAGCAGATATTTATTCATTTACTGTTATGAAGGCTCAAAGTGAAATCAAGATGTCAGCAGGAGAATGTTCTCTCTTTCAGAAAACTCTAGGGAAAAATCCATTCCATGCCTTTCTCTTAGCTTCTGTGTGGTTGACAGTCTTGGTGTTCCTTGGTTTATAGGTACGTCATTCCAATCTCTATCTCCATTGCCACACTATGTTCTTCGTGGGGATCTGTTTCTGTATCTATTCCCTCCATTTATGAAGATAAAAGTCACATTGGATTAGGGCCTGCCTCAGTCCCGTGTAACCTCACCTTAACTCAATTATATCTGCGAAGACCCGATTTCCAAATAAGGTCACATTCACGGGTACTAGGCCTTAGGTCTTCAGAGTGTCTTTTTGGGGGGGAGGGGACACAATTCAGTCCACAATAAATACCTATAATTGTGACATTTAAATGGGATAATGCCTATATAATTATTCAGTAAATAATAGGCATTTAGTAAAGTTAGGGAATATTATGGTTGACGATACTTTAGTTGGCTCTGAGAACTCAGATAAGTTATTCAGTCTCTGAGTCAGTCTCCTAGCCTATAAAAATGGAGATAATTATGCTTATCTAAAAGAATTGAGAGAGAATTGGATGCTATAATTCAGTATTGAGCCTGGTAACTAACATAAAAGTATTTGGTATTAACTGTCCTCTTTCTCAAAGACAAAGAATTGATAAAATGAGCGGTCATTCTCTCTCCAGAGTCAGTGTTCTCTTATGCCACATATTCCAAAGAAAAGATCCAAGCATTAGGGTAATGCTAGCTGCTGGAACTAATAAACCCCTATATTACTGTGGTTATCTAATATTATATTTCATGCTCAAGCAATAGCAGAAGCTGGTACTCCTGTGCAATGAGGGATTTTCCTTCTCTTGGTAATTTGGTGACAAAGTTTCCTATATTTGAAGGCTCAACCACCCCCACTGGATTTAAGGACTTGAGGCCTTGGAAGCATCTGTGCTTACCAAGTGGAAGGAAAAAGAGAGAGCAGGAAATGACACACCTGCTTCTTGAAAGCTTCGGCCAAGAAGTGCTACTCATCAGACACATGACCATACCAGATTCAAATAGGACTGGGTAATGTAGTTGTGGGCTAAGCAGACACATTCTGGTAGCAACAACTCTATTCCGTGGAAGGGGGAATAACAAATTTTGGTGCACAACAGCTGTCTCTATCATAAGCCTTCCTTTCATGCATTTTCCATATTGCCATCTTCATCGTCTCTTTTTTCTTCTGTTTTAAGCTACAGGCACACCCCCTCAACAACTCGTTGGCATACTAACTATGTATATATTCCAGGCCCCATGCTAAGCCCAGGAATACTGGCTACGCCTTTTATCTCTATCCCACATTTCAGTTAATCCCAGTGTATTCTCTCTCTTTGTATACTTTCTTGGCACGTGAATCCATTTTCCAGAATTTCATCCTGCCTGTATAAGATGAAATTTTGAGCTCCAAACGCCTGGCACATCTACCTCCAAGTAGCCTAGCTAAACCCTTTATTCCCCTCTCCCATCTCTAAGACTGTTTCTTAATTACCTGCGTTTTTGAAAAATATTTGTGAAAGGCTTATTCACAAACTAGTGTGCTACATGCTCCTTTGTCTTAAATTTAGATCCATTTAAAAATAAAGATAAAGGAAATGGAGAGAAGAGTGCATGTGTGCAGTCTCCATGAGAAAGGAAAGAGGAAAGAGGAGGCAAGGAAGCAAACATAGGCCAGAGAGCATCTGGTATCGGCAACGAGGTGCTATCACAAGTTTTCGAATCAGCCTGGTACAGGGGTGGGGAGGCAAAACTGCGGCCCATGCCCAGCTGGCCACTGGAATGAAAGTTCAGTTTACGGCTTTGGAAGAACCTGTAATTTTTAATATATATGTGTTTGCAGTAATTTATGAATTTATAAATGTTTAAGATATTATCTAACCTATTTCTCTCATATTCTGAGTCACACATGTTTTGAGAAGCAGACATTTTTTGTATGGTTAGCGTATATACTACATACAAAACAAAACACTAAACCTAACATTTAGCTGAACCCACATGACTCCAATTTTTACAAAATCTTACTATCGTCTGACTCAGTCTAGCACACACTCAAACATACATGTGCACACATGCACAAATGATACAATGTCGACTTTAATCTAAGCCTTAGAAAATTATTTGAATATGGACAGCTGCCATGATTCTACTACCTAATTTTAATGTTTTATTTATTAAAAAAAAACTTCCTATGTGACAGCTTTTATTTATTGTGTGAATCTTTTTCATCTTTTAAATATTTGGGTAATTATCAGTGGGGCTGCCTGTTTTCATGAAAATAACTCAGATTTTGCTGGACTTCTTAAATCATCTGCTGAAAAGCCAGGGGAATTTAAATCTTTTCTGATGCTAAATGATCTATCTGATTCATTTTGTTAGTGACTACTTTTCCCGATAGATAAAAATATAGCTAGCCTATTAGTTAAGTGCAAGTCCCGAATAAAAGATAAGTAACAGATGAGCAGTCTCTACTAACACCTCAGCATGGCGTTTAACAGCTGCCAAAAGTACTGTATAATCTTTTGGAAAGCTTAATCGTTCCCTATTGCACTTTTCAAAAGAGAAGAGTAGTTATTAATCCTGGTGCTCACACAAAATTTTCGCAGTAGATCTTCATTGAATAAATAGTGCTGTTTCGTATAAAGATTTTGGTTTTATATAACACTTAACTGTTATAGGTTAAACAAATAGCAATGTGTTAGCAAGAAGAAAAACTGGATTTGGTAAAGAAAACCATATTTTAGTCTGTGTGAAACTGTACATTTAATTGGGGGTTTGAGGAAAGAGAAAATAGAAGTGTCTTTCTGGAGACCATAGAGTTCCCCTTTTTTATATAGCGAGGGTTTGGGTTTTTTTTTTTTTCCTTCTTTTTTCTTTCACTCTTAAAAGAAAATCCTTATAATGGTTCAATTAATCATGTTTTATCTTTCTAAAGTATGTTATTTCTCAAATGTGTGGGAGAAGTTGGCTCTCCTAAGGAAACGTAATGGATTGTGTAGCAGTCTTTCTTTTTTTAATCATTGGCACCTTAGAATCCTATTCACGTTTTTAAAACAAATATTTGCCTGTCTAATATTTCATTTCCAACATAATGGCTCTAAAGTACTTTCATGATTAATATTAACTTACTTATGACTTATAATTTATACATTTATCCTATTTCCAAAGAAGTATAAAGTGACATTATAAAAGATACATATATTTAGACCATTGAAATGGAAATAGAACAATTAAAACAATGTGAAGAGAAATAGAAATAATTGCACTGAAATTTTAAACTCATAATTTTCTGTAAGAAAGCAAAAGGAAAATACAATTAATGAACTAATTCTTATTGTCATGTTTTTTTAAACAAAAAAGAAAAGAAACCTTTTGATTCCTTAAGAGAGATCAATTTCATGGAAATGGATTATAAAAGGAGTACATAATGCAAATATTTACCAAAATGACATTAACCAACATACACATTGCATTTAGTGGTAGTTTTATGGAGGAAAAATGAAAAAGCATACACATGTCAATCCAGAATGAAAACTTAAAATTTGACTATGAAATGTTAATAAATCAAAAATATTTCAATATGAGGTATAACCAAATGAGTCTCTGAGAAGTGGCTGTATTTTAATCTAACTTAATGAGCAATGCAGCCAAGTATACTCAGAGGAATGAGCATTTGCAAAATTAGCTGGTTCGACTATCTTCTTGTAACATGATTTGTCTGAGCCACCAATTTGATGGGACTTTAAAGGCAAACACGTCAGGGCAACAACGTTGGCATTGTGGTTAGTCTGTGTGGCTGAATGAAGACCAACATGATGTGATTGATGTGCAGAGAGCAAATAAAACGTTTTGTTGTAGAAAGAGTAATCCACGCTTACCCAACAAGGAACTCTAATAGGAGTGAGCTCTTGTGATGTATGTAGACCCAGTTCTTTTCTTTCCATCAGGGAATTACATCCTCAATTGATCTTAGGCTTTTCTGGCTGAAATTCTAAAATTACTGTTTTTCATTGTGAAAAAATATAAACATGTTATAAAAATAGAAAATACTATATGCCCATCTCCCAGTTTTAGTAAAAGTCAGCATACAACTAATGTTGCTGCAAATAACCAGACTTTCTCTCTGCCTTCCTTTTTCTCACCCTGGGTTACAATAGTCCCCCACTATCTGCAGCTTTGTTGTCTGCAGTTACCCATGGTCAACCATGGTTTGAAAGCAGATGATCCTCTCCCTGACTATCATCAAAAAATCAATGGTACCCTAACATTATGTCACAATACCTGTGTCATTCACATCACTTCATCTCATCACATAGACATTTTATTATCTCACATAATACAAAAATAAGGGTCAGTACATTAAGATATTTTGAGAGAGAGAGCGATGCTACATTCACATAACTTTTATTACAGCACATGGTTATAATGGTTCTATTTTATTGTTACTGTTGTTAATCTCTTATTGTGCCTAATTTATAAGTTAAACTTTAGCATAAGTGTGAACGTATAGGAAAAAATATAATATACACTGGATTCAGTACCATCTATAGTTTCAAGCATCTGCTAGGGGTCTTGGAATGCTATGTACCCCTAAAGAGTAAATACTATTTAAAAAATAACCACAATAGCATCACAGCTAAAAACAATTGTCAATAATACCTGTGATAGCTTGTCTCCAAGATGGCCACAATTTATTCCTTCCCTTCCACACATATCTTATTCTTCTATCAAAAGATAAACACTATGGGGCGCCTGGGTGGCACAGCGGTTAAGCGTCTGCCTTCGGCTCAGGGGCGTGATCCCGGCGTTACGGGATCGAGCCCCACGTCAGGCTCCTCTGCTGGGAGCCTGCTTCTTCCTCTCCCACTCCCCCTGCTTGTGTCCCCTCTCTCACTGACTGTCTCTATCTCTGTCNAAAAAAAAAAAAAAAAATAAAAAAAAAAAAAAAAAAAAAAAAAAAAAAAAAACAAAAGATAAACACTATGCCTCCATTTTCTTGAATCTAGGCTGGCCTGTGACTGCTTTGGCCAATAGAATATAGAAAAAAATGATCCTGTACTATTCCCAGGCCTTGACTTTAAGAGGACTGGACTTTCTACTTCTCCCTTGGGAGTACTGAGTCTCCACATGGACATCTTGCTACCCTGCTGAAGAGACCATGTGGAAAAGTGCCGCAAAAAGGGATTATATAGAGAAACGATATATAGTTTTTATAGGAACTGTATCTCTGTCTCTCTGTATATATCCATACATCTCTCTCTCTCATATATATGTACACTTATGTATACACGGTCTTTATATTATACATCTATGTAACTCTATATATACACAGTTTCCATAAAAATTTTATATATACACACACACACACATATATATAAAGTCTTTCTATACATAGATAAATGGATATAGATATGTGTCTTTAGATTATATTTATCTAGAGACAGAGAAAGAGAGACACCCAATTGTTCCAGCGTATTACATGAGGCCAGCCTTAAAACTGTCCTCACCAAGGTACTAGACATATCAGTGGAGACTTTCTGGATTCTCTGCATAAGCTCAGCCACCAACCAAACATCACTAAGTGACCCCAATTTATACTGTGTAGAGCAGAAGAATGGCCCAACTGGGTCCAGCCTAAATTTCTCATCCATAGAATCATGAGTAATAAAATATTAATGATATCATTTTATTGAATAAATAATATTCAATTGAATGAATAAATGATTGAATAATGATTGAATAATGTTCAATTAATAGATAACTGAACACTCCTTAATATTATCAATGTCCAGTCAGTGTTCAACTTTCTCCAATTGGTCCATAAATGTTTTGGGTTTAGTTGGTTTGTTTAAATCAGGATTTAAAAGGTAACCCTAAAATTCTAAATAATAATGAAATTACTTTATGTAAATATTTCCCATTTTATCAGATACTATTATAGAAATTATCCAATGTGATATGGTAGCTCTGTATAGATAGGTGATTTGAGCAAAGATTCTTATCTCCATCACACAGATGAAAAAACAAAACAAAGCAAAAAAAAACCCCAAAAAACAAAAAAATAAAACAAAACAAACAACCCCCCCACCCTGATCCAGATAGATTAAATTACTTACCAGAAAAATTGTATCTGAAATTTAAACCCAGGTCTTCACTTTTAAAGTCTAGGGCTCTTTCCCTTATTCTATAAATGGGTGAGACTTCATAGATTTGTATTGCCATGATTGGCTCTAATAACACTCATTATTGTGGGGCGCCTGGGTGGCGCAGTCATTAAGCGTCTGCCTTCGGCTCAGAGCATGATCCCAGCATTCTGGGATTGAGCCCCACATCAGGCTTCTCTGCTAGGAGCCTGCTTCTTCCTCTCCCACTCCCCCTGCTTGTGTTCCGTCTCTCGCTGGCTGTCTCTCTCTGTCAAATAAATAAATAAAATCGTTTTTTAAAAAAATTAATAAATAAATAAAATAAAACTCATTATTGAAACCACAGAGAAACAAATGTTTCCTTATTCCTCATTCTTATCTTGAGATGCATTTATTTCCCGAATGTGTCCCTCTTTTCAGTTTCTGCCACCTTCCCTTATTACAGGCTTTCCTGCTCTTTCTTCATTTATCTATGTTTCTTAGTACCAAAGTCCAAATTTATCTCTAAGCCTCTGATCTTGCCCCCTCTGGGTTCTCCTGCTTTCCGCTGCCAGATGCATTTATCTGAAACTAAACTTGGTCACCTTGCCTTCTCTGTCTGGTAACCTTTAACAATTCTTAAACCAATATTCACAGAAAAGAATGTTCTCAAAGGGCCATAAGTTTTCCCAGAAAATCTTTAAAAATTTCTGTATGTTGATGAAAACTCAAAACGAAATAATCTTCTGACTCAGTAAGATAATCACTTAATAACAGAGTGCTACCTGACTTCAGTGCCTATGACCACATTTGGATTTATAATGAGACCTCATGGTGCTAAAGTACGCTGTATAAATAAAAGTTTTGAAATCACTGGCTAGTAAAATTCATGAGAGAATTGAATGATAACACACAGGCATACCCATGCAGAAGTCAAAGAACTTGTACCATATAATTTGGTGCCATACCAATTATTGCAAATGCATTTTGTCCATCGGCAGCATAAGGCAGCTTATAATTCCTCAACACACGACACATTATTTCGTGCCCCCCTACCTTTGTTCATTCTGTTCCCTCTGCCTGTAATAGTCTTCCCTTTCCAGTTTCCTCCTCCAGCTGCATTCTTTTCTTCCCCCCACTCAAAGTCTTAGTTCAAGTGACATCTTTCCCCGAAAACCCTCTATGGAGACCACCCCCTTACCAGCACCACCACCAATGTGGGAATGGGTGGACCTCAGCAGGGCTTCCATTTGCCTGCATGTCTTCTCCTCCCAGTAGACCATAAATTGCAATGCCAGGGACAGTATCTTCCCAATTTTTCAGTAACCAGCTCTTAGCACAGCATTTCCTCTAACTGTTAAAGGAATGTTTGCATATGTGGGGTGGAAAGGGCTCCATCCACAGTTTTCACTTCTCAAGGGATGCTCCATGGTGCTGAATGCATTTTAACTGAGACTTCTGCTAAAACAAGCATTCAAACTGCCCTATGTGGGAGGTTGGTACCAGAGATGTCACTTAAGCAGGGAGAAAATTCAGACAAATATCCCTCTCTTTAAGATGACTTTTTTTTTGGGGGGGGGGGCTCTCTTTGGATAATTACATATCCTTTTATTATGAGAGAAATTTGTGAATTTAGGGATTTGGAAATATCTCAGTAGTTCAAAAATTTTAGCCAAGTTTTGTCAGAGTGCATAAAAGAATCTACTAAGAGAGGAAATGGAAAGATAGAATGGGTCCATATTTTAGATGACTTTGGGAGGCAAAATAAGGTTTCGGATTTTACTTTCTACACTCTGAAATCTTCCCTGTTTTTCATTTTGTTTTGTTTTTAGAAAGGGATATTACATAGTAATACCTTAAGAGATGATCCATTCTTTCCAGACCAAAATATTATGGGCTAGTTTTCTTTTTTTTTTTTTTTTAAGATTTTATTTATTTATTTGACAGAGATAGAGACAGCCAGCGAGAGAGGGAACACAAGCAGGGGGAGTGGGAGAGGAAGAAGCAGGCTCACAGCAGAGGAGCCTGATGGGGCTCGATCCCATAACGCCGGGATCACGCCCTGAGCTGAAGGCAGACGCTTAACCGCTGTGCCACCCAGGCGTATGGGCTAGTTTTCTGTACTGAGCATGACAAGATTGGAGTTGTAACAGTCTGCAGTAATCAACTGATAGATTTTCCAAACATTAGTCCTCTTTAGAGTTAGAGATAAAGATTGAGATCTTGGATTCTGAAGATTTTCAGTATTTCATAAATAACAAAATCACTTTATTTTCCAGATTTCTTTTTTTACTAATAATTCCTATCCTTTCTCATAATAGCTTAAAATAAAGTCCTGTTTCCTGTTCAGATTTACTCTGGACTGAAAAAAATGGCTAAGTTCTGTATTATTTTTATTTTTTCAATTTAAGTTAAATCAGGTTAGCTGTTATCTTAAAACACCTTTGTCTATTTTAACTCAATTCTTCTGTTATATTTAAAAATCATGTTGTACCTCATTTGTGGTGGTTATTAAACTTCTCAAGTTCTTTTTAAGATAAGAATGGTAAGTCATTATATGTGAAAAAAGGTATGAAATATGACAGTGAAAATAAGATTTAAAATTGAAATTTGCCTATGATATTGTTATAATCAAGTTAAAACCTACAGAGATAGAATTACCAAGAACAGAGAAATAACACTCTTTGATTAATCAATAGGGGATTGTCTGAGGTTCTTGCTGTAAAGCTGATAATGTATTAGCTGTATTTAGGAGAATCTAGGCTAAGAAAATTTATTTAGTGAAATTAACTCTGAAATAGAGACATGGCATATATGTGGGATATTCATAATACAACCCACAGCTCCCTTAAAATATGTCTTTATGTGCCATTTGTTGGGCCATCAAAAAATTTTAATTTTTGTAAACCCCTATATTAAGACAATTACATTTTTGGGGTAGCAAGATAACCTTTTTGCTTTGACCTTTGTTCTTGAAACTTAGTCTAAAGTTACCAACTTTTCTACTGGGTTGTGATTCAAGTTTGGTTCTGATTTTTTCGAATAAACTAAAATTCTACAAGATGCATGATTTTAGTCTACCCAATATCTTATCATGTAGAATAAATCTCAGAGCTTAAGTGCCCATTGGTGCTACTAATCTTACAACATTTCCAGATCGATATTCTGTTCAGAATATCTCCTTGCATCATTCTCTCTTCGTGATTCTCTAAATGTGATGGAGGAGTTTGGGTGAAAGTACATTTGTCCCAGAATATAAAATATTCTCTATTCCCAGAATATAAAATATTCTCCCAACCTTTTGGGGAAAAGGCTCCTTTGTGTTTATTTTAGTCTCATGTTCCTTTTTTTCTAATGTTAAAAACAGATTGCAGGTGGGAAAATTGTAATTAAAGATTTGAATGAGTTGGGTTTAATTTATCAAGGTTTAATTATAAATTAAATACACGTAAATTAAATATGAACATGGATCCAAGTAGGCTGCTTCTATTCATTACAGACAATCCTTTCTGAGGTTTGAAAACTGAATTACTCATGTATCAGACTGATTTTATGATTTTCTAAAAACAGCCATGTATTTTTATTTCTGAGTAGTAGTATGCTCCAAAAGAACCAGTAACCACTCCTTGCTATCTCTGTGACAATATTCATTACATTTCTGTGAAAATCATATTTATCAAGAAATACCAATGGAGTTTTCTGAGGTCAAATATACTGCAGAATGGCAGTTTATATCAAGTCCTTTAAACATGTGTTTTTCATACATCCTTCACAATTACATGCATTCTGCCTAATAGGTTTCGATGTATAATTATCCTAATATTTTTACAGGTTAGGTGATCAAATAATGACATTTTTATGGAGTGTGCAATTTTCTTTTTTTGTTCAGGTTCTCTCTTTAGGAGCAGATGTCCTGCCAGAATATAAACTGCAGACCCCACGCATCAACAAGTTTACAATATTGCACTACAGCCCCTTCAAGGCAGTCTGGGATTGGCTTATTCTGCTCTTGGTCATATACACTGCTATATTCACGCCCTACTCTGCAGCCTTTCTCCTCAATGACAGAGAAGAACAGAAAAGACGAGAATGTGGCTATTCTTGTAGCCCCTTGAATGTGGTGGACTTGATTGTGGACATTATGTTCATCATAGATATTCTAATAAACTTCAGAACAACGTATGTAAATCAGAATGAAGAAGTGGTAAGTGATCCGGCCAAAATAGCGATACACTACTTCAAAGGCTGGTTCCTGATTGACATGGTTGCAGCAATTCCTTTTGACTTGCTGATTTTTGGATCCGGTTCTGATGAGGTAAGAGCTGCTTAAGAATCTTACTTTCTGAAAGATTGCAATTACAAAAGTGAATCTATTTCAACTCAAAAAAAAAAAAAAAAAAAAAAAAACCCACAAGTGGTTCCTTTACAAACTTCCCGTATCTCAGAGATGAAATTCATTTCATTGAAAATGCTATAAAATGAAATGGGACAATCTTGCCACTGCAAATACTTCACAATTCTATTTTTGTTAAGAGATACTAAAGACTATTTATCTTTTAACCAAGGAAGCAAACTTTTGGAAAAGTGTTTCATAGCATATAACACATTTCCAGGCTGTAACATCTCTACATGTTAACTCCATGGGTATCAAACCGTCAAAGATGAAGATGTCTCTTTCTTTCCTGACTCATAATTGTGGTTTGAGACAGCAGGAACTTGTTTTATGTTCAAATTATGTGGAAGAGGCATCTTCTAAAATGTCTTATTCAAAACTTTTTCTCTTAAATAATATCAGATCAGAAAATACTTCTTGTGTTCCCAGTATATTATGAAGTTGGAAACTTCAAGGCAATCTGACAAGCATATGTACAGTGCATTTTCTGGTTAAAGTCCATTACTTTAACCAGATTCTCAAGGGGTTCTTTAATCCAAAAGCAGTTAAGTGCTTCTAAAGTCCCCTCCATTTAATTGCCATGAATTTTTATTGTAAATAATCTTCCTGAATTCTATAATGGAAAGATTTACAGAAAATCTGAAAGTAATTCTAAGGGAGTAGCTTGAGAAAGATAACCTCAACGTGTTGAATTTTAAAACTTCAGGGTACTTTTCTCCCTGAGAACCGCATCTTTTCTTTTTGTTCAAGAGGAGATCAAATATCAAAATGCCTCCTGCAGATGTTTGCTCCCTGACCAATTAAGGCTTCAGGGTAAGAGAATCCTCCTCTGCCAAGAGGAACAATCGGTTTAGAAGTAAATTCTCTCCTGTAGATCATGCCTGTTGAAATCTGGGCAGTTAAGAACAGGGCAATGGAGGGGTATCTGGGTGGCTCAGTCAGTTAAGCATTAGACTCTTGGTTTCTGCTTTGGCTGTGTTCTCAGGGTCCTGGGATGGAGCCCTGCCTAGTGCTCTGAGGAGTCTGCCTGAGAGATTCTCTCCTTCTCCCTCCCCCTCTGTGACTTCCCCAGCTACTGCTTTTTCTTTCTCTCTGTCTCTCAATCTTAAAAACAAAACAAAACAAAACAAAACAAAAAAAAAAAAACAGGGCAATGGAGCAAAATATTCTTCCTGGATTCGACAAACCTTACACAAAGCCTCAAGCCTGACTCTTCTCATCTGTAAGGATAATAATATTACTTCCCCTTTTACATTGTTTATTTATTTTTAATTTGAGGCTCTAATGAAATAATGCATGTGAAACTCTTAGAAAAATAATCAAAACAAATTAGCTCCTGTTAACCAGTTGAATGTTTGATGTTAGATATTCCTAATTTTGGTTGTTAATTAAGAGGCAAGAAAATGAAATACTTCTTGAAACTTATCTTTATGAGTTTCTTCCAATGGGTGATCCATGGACTTACACCAAATAAGTTCTGATTGATAAACGATAGAGTAAAATCTCACTCATTCAAATTTTAAAATATGTACACCAATAGCAAATTAAATTTCAACTTGGCGAAATAAACGAAAGGGTGAACAAATAAATAGGTAAATAGGATTGTCAGGGGAAGTTGATTTATTGATGAGATTTAATCAGTAACAATCAAACCCATTTTTGGATATGCTGATTAAAACTATAAAGGTAGAATTTCTAGGATGCAACATTTGACTAGTTTACTTCCAGTTAATCTATCACTTGAAAATAATAAAATTAAAATATGGGATTTAGGGGCGCCTGGGTGGCACGGCGGTTAAGCATCTGCCTTCGGCTCAGGGCGTGATCCCGGCATTATGGGATCGAGCCCCACATCAGGCTCTTCTGCTATGAGCCTGCTTCTTCCTCTCCCACTCCCCCTGCTTGTGTTCCCTCTCTCACTGGCTGTCTCTATCTCTGTCGCATAAATAAAAAATAAAAAAATCTAAAAAAAAATAAAATAAAAAAATAAAATATGGGATTTAGATAACATTATTTCAAGAGAGCTGGAACAAAAATTGTGATTCACATTAGTATAGGATGAAATAGTCTCTGGGAAAAATAGTGTCCAGACTATCTTTTCCATGTAGCATCAAGGAAAATGTCAGTTTGCCCAAAGAAAGCAATGCCAGTTCTCTACTCCTGTGTGCTTTTCATGGGTTCCTCCATGGTTCCAAAGCTCCTCATCATTCTTTTAAGATGTGATATGATATGGGAAGAGTTCTGGTTTGGGGCTTAGATAGACCGGGTCTGACTCTCCTCTTTGACATGTACTTGTTGTTTTTTGGCAAGATACTTAAGTCACAAGATTTCTTTGTTTTTCTGTAAAATGGTAAAAGGTATGTTCTTGTGAATTTTAAAAATAAAGCAGCATATATGAAGAGACTAACTCAGTACCAGATACTTAGTAAGTGCTTGCCAAAGTTACTTCTCTTCTCCTTCCCATCCCTTTGGATTAAAGTCTCTGTTTCCTAATGAAGTCTTCCATTAAACTTACATATTACCACAGTAATCTATAAATACCTTAATTAATCATTTATTCAACGAATACTTATTGAGTGTCTATGATCTCACAGTAGTTATTAGATTAGCTAGTTGCAGCTAGGAATCCTGAAGAAATTGGAGACAGAAACGAAATATTTTGAGGACAGTTATTGTGTTGCAAAAGAGTATGGGGCATATTTTAGGGGGAGGTATATAGGCATCAAGGATAGCAGGTGGAGGGATGGGTCTGAAAGGGGAATAAGGGTGTCAACTATTGGGCTGAGTTGGCTATGAGAGGTAACAGCAAGACCAATGATGAATTGGACTACTTTATACATTTTTCGAGAGTAATAATGAAGATACTTCTTTTATATACAAACTATTATATAACTATAATCAGCCTTTTTTAAAAGATTTATTTATTTATTTATTTATTTATTTATTTATTTGAGAGAAAGAGAGAGCAAGCAGGGGGAGAGGCAAAGGGAGAGGGAGAAAGAGAATCCTCAAGCAGACTCGCACTGAGCACAGAGCCCAACCAGGGGCTCAATCCCAGGACCCCAAGATCATGATCTGAGATGAAAGCAAAAGCCAGATGCTTTACTGACTGAGCTACTCAGGCGCACCTATAATCAAGCTTTTAGTTAGGCTTTTCAATATGTAGTGATATTTCAGAATGATACTTTTCCAAAAGTGTATAATGTCATGTAGTAAAAGTATTAAAAATATTTAGCTTCCATTTTTGTTTCTAGCAAAAAGGAAGAAAAATTCTTCTAGAGAAAAGAGATCTTATATTCAAAGGGAATTTGGGAAGTTTCATCACGTGAATATGAAAAAAAAGAAAATTTGGGGGGATTTTTGAACCAAAACTAAATGGCAAATCCTAAAATCATTAAGCTAGAGGTCACTCTGATGAGAGATTATCCAGTGTAATGTTTTTCAAACTGTGGTATCATAGAGGTGACGGAGAGTTGGCCTGAGTTCAGAGGCCCTCAAGAGTTGACATCAGGAAAAATAGAAAAGACTCAGAGCCATCCACCTCTCCTATAAAGGATTAGCTTGATTGTATCTGCTATACCAATTGGAGTTTCATGTAATTTTTTAAAAATATTTTAATAAGAATTGACTTAACTCATTTTGCCATTGCCAGAGAGTGCTATGGTAACCTCTACTCAAGTAGGTTCATTAATTCTGTAAGCATTTATTGAGAACCAACTATTGCCAACATGCTAGACCCTGCGTTTACTAAAAAGAATAAGACAAGGACCCCATTGTCTGGGAGTTTACAATCTACAGTGGAGAACAGCAGATGAGCAGTTAGAGTACTATCTGATAAATGCTTTAATAGTGCCGTGTACAGGGGGACATGTGAGCATGGAAGGGAAGGTTGCTGGGTACCAGTGAATGTTTTTCAGGTAGAACAGGTAGGAAAGTCATAATAGTTAGAGGGGAAGCCCATTAGAAGCCTGGGTGTTTGGTCCCAGTCCTATCAGACCCAATATAACAAATGTTTGAAAAACCGCTTTTATTATTGTTAAATAAAGTCATAAATAGTATAGCCTTTTTATACACATAACTTCATAAATATAATATATACTGCCCACCCTTAATATAAAGAAGAAATAAAAGAAATATGTTCATAATAAAATACCTAGTTGAATATATAAATGCTTCAGGCATGTCTACGTTAAATAATATAATGAAATTATCAGATGCTTGTACCTAGTTAAAATGAGGAAGTCCATATTTAAACAATAAATTCAATACTAAACTGAATTTTAGTTTATTTTATATTTTCATTTTAACGTAAGGGTCGAATATATGTGTATGTGCTTATATAAGTATGTATGTGTATGCATACACATATACAGGTAGATATGTATACATATGCATATATTAATATTTATACACACATAGAAATCTCATGACTGTGATGACAACAAATGTGGACTGACATAGCCATGCTGTATACACACAGTATACAATACCACAAGGCTTGCTGTCACTGAAGATATAATTTTCTGGAACAGTAAACAATTCTTAGTGAAGGTCCAACTAAAAAAGTTAATTATCTCTCAGTTTACAAGGTATTTAAATTCCTGGATATTTTAATGAATATTAAAATGTGCAAAAGTGAACAACTGTTTATATGTAAAACCCAGCATTGAAGCTCAATAAATAAGTTTGGGTTTTGCCAATACAAATGACTGTGGGACACTGAAAAATTATATAGGACACAGATAATTCTTTTGCTGTTGGAGTCTTCTCTAGGCATTATAGGACTTCTACTTACCTCACTGTACTGGGAAGTAAGGGAAAATTCAGGAAGATGGTGTCAAATACTGTAAAGAGGATGAAGACTGGAAATAAATCACTGGGTGTGTCCGTTCAGTCTGTGTTGGTGGCAATTAGATCAGATATTGGCCACAGCCAAACTGAAGTGGCTTCAGAAATCAACAGGAAGCAATTAGGGCCCCTTCTTGCTGGAATCTAGGTGATAAAAGGAGGCGGGAAGGCAGTACTGGAAGGCTACACATGGTGAAGGAAAGGGTTATTGTTTTTGTTTCTATTTTTCCCCTTAAGAAGCTTATGGGCTGACAAGAAAAAAGCCATGTGGTACAGAGAATGACTTCCGTAGGTGGCTAATTTGGATGAGGAGATTAGGAACGATTTTTGGGGAAGTGCCTTCTGAGTTGAGACTTGACCCGAAAAAACTAGCCTCGAGAAAACACATGAACAGCATTTCAAGCAAAAGAAAACACTAGTGAAAATGGCCCAACTGGGGAAAACGGTTGGTGTGTTAGGACGGAAAGGCCGGTGGCAGCTGGGCTGAGCCATAGGGAGTTGGGAGTTGAGTGCTAAGATAGGAGGATGCAGAGACAGGGACCAAATCACATGTGACAGTGACATTGGGATTTTATTCTGGCTGCAGTGGAGCCTTCCAAGTGGGAACGACATGATCTCATGGACGGTTTTAAAGACCTCCTGGCTGTTGTTGTCTGCAGACAATTTAGTCAGGGTAGAAGCAGGGAAGGACTTAGAGCTTGTTTTGCTATAATGTAGCAGGAACAAAACAGCCACAGCTTGGACCACATGGGGGCAGTAGAGGTAAGGAGACAAAGACACATCTGGAATATAGTAGAGGGGAGCTGTTAGGGTTTGTTGACATAATAATATTATCGGAGGAGTAAGAAACAAAGCAGAATTAATGACAGTTCAAAGATTTTGTTGTTTCTTTCCTCTTGTTTGAAATATTTTGGAGGATGGAGGTACAGAAGCGACTTTGTAACTGGCCACTCATTTATCCAGATAGGAAAAACCTGGAAAGAAGAAGGTGCGTTATGGGGGAGAAATTCCTGTGTGGGCCACGTGACATTTGAGATGCCGATCAGTCATCCGAGTACAGATGGCATGTAGGCAAGTCAGGGACTCCATGAGCAGCTAGAAAGATACATATGTGAGTATTAGAAAAGAAGTGGGATCCAAAATTATAACTTAGATAGAATCATGGCAAAGATTGGTTTAGATCAGTGTTTCTACCTCAGGACCATGCCCCGATTTTGGTGTGCATCTTATAAAAGAGTTTGGAGATTCATATTTGGTAGGTCTAAAGAATAACCTTGAAACCTGCATTTTTCAAAGTGGCAGAAATTTCTGCTGCTTATATATCCAAGATCCGGTGACCTTATCTGGAACAAAGAGGAAGTCCAGGAGAGGGCTTTCATGTGCTCATGGGTGAACATTTCTACAAAATAAAGACGTAAATAATCAAGTGAAGCAGTGGTTTTAAACTAAATATAAGGACAGTCATGATTTCATCATCGCTTAGTTCTAACTGAATTATTAAAATGTTTTTTTCTATGCATCACAGCATCTCGGATGACCTTAGAGAAAACAGTTTTGTCAATGTCAATTAACTATTAATGTCTTCCTTGCCAATTTCTCTAAATAGTAAGCTACTGTAACATTTCAGTTTTATTTACATTCAACTCTAAAGAAGGAAACCTATTTGAATTTTGGATCTATATTATTTTAGTTATAAAACATATATCCTAGCAATGCTGAGGATAGCTTGGTGTATACGTTTTTACTAAAGCAAATATATGAGCAGAATTGCTCACTCTTTCAAAACAATCATTTAACTTTTTATCTTAGGTAAATGCAAATCTCCTACTAATAACTAGAGGATCTTCTAAAATGTTACGACAATATGCTGAAGAAAGGAATACTGACAGGATTGCCTGAGTGGCTCAGTCGATTAAGCATCTGACTCCTGATTTCTACTCAGGTCATGATCTCAGGGTCCTGGGATCAAGCCCCACATTGGACTCCCTGCTCAGCAGGGAACCTGCTTCTCCCTCTCCCTCTGCCCCTGCCCCTGCACTCATGCTCTCTCACTCTCTATCTCTCAAGTAAATAAATAAAACCTTAAAGAAAAAAAAAGAAGGGAACACTGACAATAACTAGGCTTGCCTATGTCATTAGTATCTTCCTGATGTTAATGCCATCCAGACAGACAAGGAAGGAAAAGATTCTCTGTTTCTTCATTTTTGCATCATCAAATATCATGCCATCCATAGCAAATTATCTCAATATCACTGATGCAAGAGAACAACATTATTGACTCCATCTCCAAAAAGTCAACTTTTCATTATCTGCCTCAAGTTTTCCCATATTTTACTTATCTGTGGAAAATCTTACTTTCAAATATATCAACTGTTAGAATCTAGAGCGTTCTCTTTAGCTACACACTTCATTAACCTCGTCCTCTCCCGGAAATTAGTGTTGTTTTTTTGTTGTTGTTGTTTTGTTTTTTATGAATTACTTCCTTTGTGGACCTCTCTCCATCCCCACTTTACTGTTATTTTTCATGAATCTTGAATGCAGGGAAGGTCTTTGAAACCTAAGTGTATACAGTGCGCTTTGAGGGGAAGTTTTAAAAGAAAAGAGGAGTTTCTGTTCACATTGATATGTTTGTTTCATTAGTCTGCTAGATGTATCATAGAATGGATACAAGGGAAAACTTAGCAAGCATCTGTATAGAAATTCTGATCACCTTGTCAGAATACTTACTGAACCTGATCTCTACAGTGGTTGCCATTAGTTTGTTAGAGGTGAATTGCTGAAACATTAGACATACTCATGTTCATATTTAAATAAACACGTTTTGGAGAACTTCATACATAATATATTTCTACCCATAAAGTGACTGTGTCTCTATTTAGATAGTTCTTGGGAGTTAACGCAAATGTCTCCATTGGCTTGTATTTGAGGCTGTTGGTCATGCCTCCAAGAATCTGTGGTATGACAAGTGAGAAACACAGGATCCTCAATGCAAGAATTCTTGAACCAAGGAAATATAAGAACATTCCATCAAAAAATATGTTTTTCATTAAGTTGATCATTTGTTCATCATGTATATGTGATCTATTATCTACAATTTGCTAGAGATGACATAAGGTTCAATATTTGGTTAAATGTTTCTCAAAACTAGTCAAATTCCCATTCAAAAAATATAACTTTCATAATTTTTTATTCAATTTAAAATTTGCTTACTACCATTTAAAATCATTTGATGACCAGTTTTCCATGTTACTATGACTAAAGAAAGGAAAAGTGAGTTCAAATTGCCGCAAAATAGAATGTTAATTATAAACAGAATAAAAATAAAAGCATCTTGACAGTAAAGACTGTTAAATATTGGAGTGAGTTTCACAGGGAAGTTGTAAAATCTTGTGTTCAAAAGCCTGAGTTTGTGGGGGAATTTGTAAGGTTCGGTATGAATAAAGAAAGGATAAGCTAGGTGACTTCCTTAAGGTTTTTTACATACTCAAAATATGTTTTTTTATTGTATCAGTGAATGTGTCCTTAGAAATATTGAAAAAAGTGTTACTCAAGCTGAACAAAAAACTCAAAACTAGTTTCAGTATTATTAAAATAGTTTTATTGGGTAAGTCATTCATGGAATGGTTTATACAAGCACCAGAGCTTAGAGGTAATTGAAATAAAATCTAAAGCAAAACATGAGTGTAGAGTTATGAAATGTGTTACTCACTAAGTGTTCCCATTTCCCCACTTATACCCAAGTATTTCTTGACAAACAGAACAGAATGATGGATTAAGTAAACATTTTCAATGATGATTCATTCTTTCAATCCTGTAGACGAAACTGAAGATCACATACTTATATTTCCCCATTTGTAAAAGAAAAATTCTATCCATTTACTATAGGCAAAAGTTTAGGAGAGTAAACCTCTGAAATAAAGTATCTTAAGTTTAAAATACTTTATTTACATTTAAAATATTCCCCTCCCCTCACCCTCTCTTTCTCTCCCTCCCTCTCTACAACTGCAATTATTTTGTAGGAATAATGTTTAAAATTATTTTGAAAAATTATTTTGAAAACTTATTGAGCATAAGATTTTCTCTTATTGATGAGGCTTTCTGTTTAACTGTAGCCAAATTAATTCTTGAGAAGAGAATTGTTGGATACTAGTAAAAAATCCCCTATTCTGATTTCAGGCCTTCAGAAAGAATTCCACTTACACTGAGAGAGGATATTACCTTATCTACTGTAAAATATTTAGTTAAAAAAAATTACATAGTCTTCTTGAGTCTGGGTCTGGTATCTAACATGTTTACAAAATTGCAAATATTAGAGTATATATTTTTAAAATAAAGCTTAGTTAAGAAAATCATGCTTAATAAAGGAAACTAACTTCTGCCTCATTATTTAGGGCTTTATTTTATTTTTAAAGATTTTATTTATTTATTTATTTATTTATTTATTTATTTGAGAGAAAGAGAGAGCACATGCCAGGGGAGAGGCTAAGGGAGAAGCAGACTCCCTACTGAGCAGGGAGCCTAACCTGGGGCTTGATCCCAGGACTCCGGGATCAAGAACTGAGCCAAAGGCAGACAATCAACTAAGCCACCCAGGTGCCCTGAAAGTATCTAGGGCTTTAATAAACTATGGATTTGGGTACATCTTTTTAAAAAATTGAAATTATATGAAATGTTTCAGCCACCCAGAAATTTGAATAATTTGAATTGCCAGGGGAAGAGTTATTTTACATTTAAAAAGTTCTGAAAAAATACATTAAAAATAAAAGTCTTTACTTTGGCATTTGGGCAAAAAGAGTTTGCAAAATCATTCAATCACAGTTAAAGGAGTTCGGGTTGGAAATGTCATAGGTACTGATGAGGCAAAGCCATGGCTTATTAGAATTCATTAATTCTCCTTTGCTACAGTTCATGAACAGAACCAAAAACAAAAACGAAAACAAAATCTTGCTTCAGCCTACTGCAAAGTAGCTCACCTCTTTCACCATCTTATTTATTATTATGATGTGTTTGTAGTTCATAATCACATGTAAGTCTTGAGAGCTCTTACGCTTTTTAAGTCTATGAAAACTAATAATAGACAATATTTTTCTAATACCAGTAAAAAGTTAAGAAATAACATCTAAGAAAAAATTTTTTACCTCTACTATTTTTTTAAATTATTGCAGTAGGTTAAAAGATAGTTTTATTTCTGTTTTCAAAAAATGGGGAAAAAACCCACAAAAATAGATTTACATAATATGTATGAGTATTACATGAAATTGGATACACCGTGAGAGAAACGTATATGCCAAAAACATTCTACTTAGCCAAGATTTGATGTTAACACAACGATAAGGTAGCTGTTGGCCCCATTTTTCACTTGCACATAATATAGAGAGAGTACATTGAACTAAACAATGTAGGACTAAGAGTCTCCATCAAATCAGCAAGAGGAGATTGATCATTCCTTAGGCTACTCTCTCTGAGATTTTGGTGCAATCGTTTTTCTCTTTGTGTTGTATGGGCAAAACACTTTAAATCTTTAAAGAGATATTTAAAGAAGAAGAAAAGAGTTATTGCAATCTTAAGCGTCATCTACAAGATATGCTACATGCAACAGTGGCTAAGGAAGAACGCCCAGGTGTGTTAGCATTATCTTGACAGCAATAAAAATAAGATCAAGTCACTTGTTACATTGTCAAACAACATATGTAGTTATGCTTGGGTACATGTGATGGAATCACAAGAGAATGGCTTTGTTGAAATCAGTTTTCACTCATCCTTATGAAGCAACTGAAAGGTAAAACAACTGTTTAGTAATTTCTCCCCCTTTTCTCTTCCTCTGCCTTTCTCTCCTTCCCACCCTCTCCCCTCCCCTCCCCCTTTCTTTCTCTCCCTCCCTCTCTACAACTGCAGTTATTTGTAGGAATGATGTCAGTTGGATTGAGACTTCATCATGTGCTATATTTTTTAAGGTTTTTTTTCCAGAGAAGATGTTACTTATGTGTTATTATATAAATTATATTCATTTATCTTCTTAGAGAACTTACTGTCACCTAGGTTTTACCTCATTTTGATACAATCATAGAAGAAACATCAGATGTTTTTTTGAAGGGAGGGAAAAAGGAGGGAGGTGGCCTACACAGCAGATTGATTCCTTTTTCTTTTTTTCATAACATCATTTTTGTTTTACTATCTTGGCAGCCAGAAGAGTCATTAGTACTTATTATCACAATATGTTATTAAAACATCTCATTTGTTTTGAAGCATTTCACTTCGTTAACCAAATACCCTAGAGAATTTTCATTTTATTTCATTTATTTTGAGGTTCAGAGAGAAATTTTCTTTCAAAGATAAAATGTTTTGAGCAATAATCTTCAAATTCTTCTGATTTCTCAACACAAGGAAATAGGTAGCAGAGCAAGGAGGAAAAATAAACACACAAACTGGAGCTGTGAAGGGTAGAAAGAGACACATTGAACCAGGGTGATTCCTGTTACTGAAGTCCAAGCAGTCAGTGCATCTAGATGATACTCTTGTCTTTAAAATTCCTGTCATTTCCTGAGGAGGCCAAAAGGCCAGTGTTGAAAAACCTCCAGTTGGAATTCTAGCTGTTAAAGTAATGCATTTGAAAAATGTGTAAATTCTATCAATCCATTTCACAATATAATGTTCCTGCTTACTGATGGAAACCAAAGCACATGCCATATTTAAATAACCCCAAAAGCTACTGTTTATAGGGCATTATCTACAACCCTCTGAGGAGGCATTATTATACCCATTTACAGATGAAAAATTTGAGGTTTAGAGATTAAATAAACAACTCATCCAAGATGACAGACTGGCATAGATGCAGAATTCATACAAGTGTTTGTTTGTTCCAAAGTCCTAACATATAACTGATCAGCTAAAACAGACATATGAAAACATGCTCAACAGCATTCATCATCAGGGAAATACAAATCAAAACTACAATGACGTACCACCTCACACCTGTCAAATTGGCTAAGATTCAACAACACAGGAAACAACAGATGTTGTCAAGGATGCAGAGAAAGGGGAGTCCCTTATACTGTTGGTGGGAATGCAAACTGGTGCAGCCACTCTGGAAAACAGTATGAAGGTCCTCAAAAAGTTAAAAATAGAACTGTCTTACAACCCAGCAATTGTACTACTAGGTACTTATCCAAAAGGTACAAAAATACTGATTTGAAAGGACACATGCATCCCAATGTTTATAGCAGCACTATCAACAACAGCCAAATTATGGAAAGAGGTCAAACATCGATCAACTGATGAATGGATAAAGAAGAAGTGGTACGTATATGCAATGGAATATTACTCAGCCATCAAGAAGAGTGAAATCTTGCCATTTGCAACAGTGCACATGGAGCTGGAGTGTGCTATGCTAAGCAAAATAAGTCAAAGAAGGACAAATACCATATGATTTCACTCATATGTGGAATTTAAGAAGTAAAACAGATGAAAATAGGAAAGGAAGTAAAAAAAAGAGAGAGAGAGAGGGAGGCAAACTATAAGAGACTATTAACTATAGAGAACAAACAGGGTTGCTGGAGGGGAGGTGGGTGGGGGATGGGCTCAACAGGTGATGAAGATTAAGAAGGGCACTTGCTGTGATGAGCCCTGGGTGTTATATGTAAGTGATGAACCACTGAATTCTACTCCTGAAACCAATATTACACTATATGTTAACTAACTAGAACTTAAATAAAAACTTGTAACAACAACAACAAAAAGGAACCAACCAAATTTGAAAAAAAAAAAAAAGCTGATCAGTTAAAATGTTGATAATTCAAATGATGGAAAGTTGACCTTTCTTCCACAGAACTACCTAATACCAACTTAAACTCTCCATTTATTCATTGAGAAGAGATATACTTTTCACATTTGTGAGGGAAAAAATACCTTTTTCTTTATTCCACCTTGAAAATTAATAACTCAACATTGGAAACAAGGAAGACCCACTTCTCCACACATCCCATAATGAGTAAAGACCAGAGCCCAAATGTGATAAGCACATCCCAACTACATAATCTCCTCTCACATCTAGAAGTTTCCAATACAAACTGAAAAGAATTCGAAAAAGACTGAAGGATCTCCCCTTCTCCTAGTGACCTAGTGACCACTCCGGTACAAGAAAAAGAAGAAAGAAGAAAAAGAGAAGAAAGAGAAAGAAAGAAAGAAAGAAAGAAAGAAAGAAAGAAAGAGAGAGAGAGAAAGAAAGAAAGAAAGAAAGAAAGAAAGAAAGAAAGAAAGAGAAAGAAAGAAAGAAAGAAAGAGAAAAAGAAAGAAAGAAAGAGAAAAAAGAAAGAAAGAAAGAAAGAAAGAAAGAAAGAAAGAAAGAAAGAAAGAAAAGAAAGGAAGGACGGAAGAGAGAGAGAAAAAAGAAAGGAAGAAAGAAAGAAAGAAAGAAGAAAGAAAGGAAGAAAGAAAGAAAGAAAGAAAGAAACTATAACATTTACTATAGAATATTAATGAAACTATCTTTCTTAATATTTAGTGCTTTTTTCCACCAAGTCAGTATGAATAGATAGAGGGTGATAGCTCTGACATGTGCTATTTCTTTAATTAAATATAACTGTTCTTAATACAGTTGGATGTACTCTGCAAAATAAACACCAACAATGAACACATAAAATGACTCAATAATTGATTGGTAAACACCAAGTAACTATGGAATAATTATATGCCTTGTGAATTATATAGTACTTATAGCTGACATTATTTAGGAAACCTAAGAAATGAACTTGTTATTTGTACTTATCAGATTTCAAATCCAAACAACCAGTTAAGTATCTGTTATTATATAGAAGTGTCCTATCATTAGCTACCTGGTCAGTAATAATCATACAATTCAGTTACAAAAATCACACCCCAAAGAAAAATACATTATATCATTGGACATCAAGAAACAATTCATCAACTTAGCACATTTAGTAAGGAAAAATGAATTTAAATATAGTGCAAAATGCATGTGTACAATCTTCCAATAAGTCTTCCAATGATCTCCTTGCTTGGCTCTTCTCATTATGCAGGTGTCTCTGAACTCTAATGTCAACCCCTCAGCAAGATCTTCTTTGGCCTTTCTTTCTAAAGTCACCCCCATGCTGACCATGCCCTCAAACACCCTCTATCGTACACTCTGTTTTATTATCATTATCATACTTTTCACTCTGAAATGAGCTTATTGTTTGTTTCTTTAAAAAATATCTATCTCTCCCCCAAAGAGAGTGGACCTTGTTTCTCCTCATTAGAGAAGGCATTTTGTCTAGCAAATAAATATCTCTTTCTGTTATAAAACTGATCATGTCTGCCTGCTCAACACTATAATCCCAGTGTGTGGCACTTGCTAGGCCCACCATTTAACTTGATACAAGGATTTTTATTGGTGAATGAATGATTTCCTGAGTATTCATTATCTTCAAGGCACTTGGTTAGAACATAAACTAGACAGATGGAGTCTCTGTCTCATGGGTCTTGCATCTCAAGATAGTGAATTAATGTACCATAGACTTGCAAAGTATTTTCCAAAACAGATGTAAAATTAAAAAAAATAATAATAACCTTAATACTTAATTCAAATATGCATTTATCCTCAATGCCACCGTATTGTTTTTACCTGTTTCTACTACTTTGCTTCACAGAAACATACGCTGAATTGTTTACTGTTTCTGACCATACACATTTATTTCCACAGACGACAACATTAATTGGTCTTTTGAAGACAGCTCGACTTCTTCGTCTTGTACGAGTGGCCCGGAAACTTGATCGATATTCAGAGTATGGCGCTGCTGTTCTAATGCTCTTAATGTGCATATTTGCCCTGATAGCTCACTGGCTGGCTTGCATTTGGTATGCAATTGGGAATGTAGAAAGGCCCTACCTGACAGACAAAATCGGATGGTTGGATTCCTTAGGACAACAAATCGGGAAACGTTACAATGACAGTGACTCAAGTTCTGGACCATCCATTAAAGACAAATACGTCACAGCACTTTATTTTACCTTCAGCAGTTTAACCAGTGTAGGATTCGGGAATGTGTCTCCTAACACCAATTCGGAGAAAATCTTTTCAATCTGCGTCATGTTGATTGGCTGTAAGTAGATTTCGCTTCCTTTACCTATTGGATAAATTATCACAAAATTGGTATCTGCAGACCATTCAGAGTAAGGCGAAGAAAAAATTATAGAAAACTGTAGAGATAATGGAATTACATTATGGGTATTATATTCTATCAATCCTGATTCTCTTTGTGAAGGGGAGGTACCAAAAGGACTTTCAGGACCTCAAAAAACCACAAACATAAAACTGGAGGGACATGGATCTTGGGATTCCGGGATTGAGACTTGTAGTTCACTTCTGCTGCTGTAAAACCATTGGAAGTGGAGAAATATATATTTCTTATATATATCTGTATCTATATATCTGTATTTATAGACAGATATATATATATATGTATTTTTCACCACTTATTGACTAAAAATTCCTTTCCCTATGACATTATGTCAAAGCTTAAGTGATTGCTCTTTACCTTGTAATGGGGTGATGACCTGAGCATCATTAAGAGGTATATTTTTTTTAATAAGAAACAAAAAATTCTGCATTAAAGTAAAGATGTTTTAATATTTTTAAAAATCATACTATGGAGTCACTAAAGATAACTGCTGTGATACCAAGCAGCAATTGACAAATTCATAATGGATTTTTAAAGCTTAAAAAGGGGCATTATCCCTAGATGATATACAAATCTGAAAATAGATCCAGAGTTGATTTTAAATGTTAACATATAGACTAATGAAATGAACTTAGATAAGTTTTATTTATGAAACTTAAATCAATTTACCCAGTTTGTTGTTCATTGTATTTAAAATTTACTTTTCATATATATGTCTTAGTATTGTTATTTTAGTAAGATTTGTATAGACAAATAGCATTATATTCAAATAACTCTTAAGATATTCTACAGATTCAGGTAAGCCTGGGCTATAAACACAGAAGTAGCCTTGCACCCAGAAGGAAATGGAAAAGGGACCTAGTAGGAAACACAGAAAAATTCATTCCAGAGAGATTGAAACTCTCAGAATGAACACAGTCCCAACCACTCTGTGATTATAACTGCTAGTAAATACCTTATAGTGATTATCAATTTTAGTGAAATAGGTAGCAAACCAAGAAAATTTTTAAAAAGTTTGTTCCTAATTATTTAAACACCTGTGTAGAATATATAAATCAATAAAGCAGAACCTGAATCTTGAAACTTAGAAATTGCAAGAAAGAATTTTCTAACCTGCTAACCACTCCAGAAACATCCCTTGTGAGGATTATGTTAAATACATAGTACTGTTTGTCATGTGAATTATTTTAAGTTAAGGAAAACTCAGTTCTTTATTTGGTCTATACCCAATCTCTAATCCCTAAACCAGGAAAATTGACAGTATTTTCTCCTTCCTTTCTTCTTTCTTCCTTCCTATTTTCCTTCTTTCCTTCTTTCTTAAATACAGCACAAGTCTATTTCTATTGATTCTTTAAGAAGGATACTTGTTTTCTGCATATATTTTTCATCTTTTAGAAAAAGAGAAAACACTCTAGTTAATTGAGTAGAGTAAGATAGAACTGCATTCCACATAATATACTTTATTGAATAATGGACTTTGTTCTACAAACCTTAATCAAAAGGGGATTATGTAGAGCTCAGTGTCACACAGGAAAAAACTAATAGGTATTCCTGGAGGTTCTATCATGAGCTGTTATGCTACAAATAAAGAAAAAAGGCCAATTTAAGACTCAAAACTTAATGATAAGAATGCTCCAAAATGCGCTTAGCCATTTCCTGTATATGGGTGCATCTACACATATTTCCATTCAGATCCAACTGTGTTAGAAAATGATTAGGTTGTCTTTGTTTAGTTATATTTCTACACTAAATTCATACTCCTTAGATCTGTGAGTGGCCTGATTTAAGCCAAAAATAAAATACAATATCTAAATACAATATCGAAAAATATTATGTAAAATATCGTATATGTACTAATATAGTTTATGTAGTCTAGTTATCAGTTTGAACTCTCCCATCATCCCTAAGCTTCTTTAAAACCAATCTTCATTCTAAAATAAAAATTTGAAGATAAGTTGTAAAAAACAAAGCAAACTACCATCTCTCTTACAACAATATAATTCAAGGAAACTAAAAATTAAACATTAAAAGATATCTTCTAACTAAATGCAAACAACTCAAATGTCTGTAGATACCTTTTATAAAGCTGTTGTTTGCAAAGACAGTTACCAATTGTACTGCTGAATGTGTATAGAGAACAATGAACAGAGAATTCATTTTAAGAGTGTAAACAATTCAAGACAAAAAATAAAGGAAAATTTAAGCAGCCAGTAAATAAGTGTGAATGTAAGTTATGCTCATATATTTACATCTGTGTTATAAGTTTATATTTTTGTTCAAATATTATAAATATAACATACACATTTAATTTTAAAAATACATAAACCAGTAAATGAAGGTAAAATATATTCCATCTCTAACCTTCTTGACAAACATCTTGGGAGAATTTCTTATTTTATACTATGTAAAAAAAAGTTACTGGATTTCTGCTTGTAGTCATAACGGAGTAACTGAAAATTTATCATATTCCCATAAAATTTTTGAAAATGACAGAAAACTGAACAGAATACAGAAGACAATTGTTTTCAGACATTGGAAAACAGATAGTAGGGAATTTTGATACCTGAAGAAGGAAAACAAATAAGATGGGCCCCATGATATCTTCAGCTTTATGCCTGGAGTCACTTTCTGGACCACACCGAAAGGAGAAGCAATATAAGCAGACAACAGTGGTCCCATTGAGTTAAGAAAACAAGATCAGAGGTCATGGTGGCTGAAGTGCTAAAATTTGCAAGACAGGCAACCAGAGAAGAGGCAGCTATGGCAGAGAAAATCTCCAGAAACATGCAGAGGTATTTCTTGGGTATACTGATTAATACTAAATCACAAATTCATGAGGGAGAACTCCTCAAGGCCTGTCAAATAAATACCAGACATATTGTAAATTGAACAATTTCCAGAGCTCACACATGTATTGAAAATATTCAAGTCCCTGTCAGTAGAGTGAAAAGCCCTCATTGAATATCAAAGATATTCATTTGAAATTTCAGAAAAATAGTGCCACAGGGCAAGTCTAGCCCTAAAAAAGCTTAAAAAAATAAGCCTCAAAAGGAACAAGCTGATCTACAAGTATTTTAACTGTGTGCAAGAACAATATCCAATATTTATATCCAGAAATGAACAATGTTAAATTTACAGTGCTCAGCATCCATTAAAAAATTAAGAAATATATTAACACACAGGAAAATGTAACCATAATGAAGAGAAAAAAATTTAACTCAGAATCAATAAAGAAGATGTAACTTATACATACAAAGGAATATTATTCAGTCATAAAAAGGAAAAAAAAGAATGAAATCTTGTCATTTGTGACAACATAGATGGACCTTGAGGACATTACGTGCTAAGTGAAATAAGTCAGTCAGAAAAAGACAAATACCTTATAATCTCACTTATATGTAGAGTCTAAAAAACAAAGATACAAAACACAAACAAACAAAATTAACCAAGCTCATAGATCCAGAGAACAAATGGGTGGTTACTAGAGAGTGAGAGTGAGGGTTAGGAAAATGGGTAAAGGGAACCAAAAGTACAAATTTCCAGTCATTAAATAAATAAGTAAATAAATAAGGATGTAATAATATACAGTATGGTGACTATAGTTAATAATACTGTGTATATTTGAAAGTAGCTAAAAGAAAAAAATCTTAAAAGTTCTCATCACAAGAAAAGAACTTTGTGATTATGCGTGGTGATGGATATTAACTAGGCTTATTGTGATGGTCATTTCTGACTGGGTACAAATATCAAATCACTATGTTGTACTTCTGAAGCTAATATAATGTTGTATGTCAGTTATATCTTGATAAAACAAACAATAGCTTAGAACCAGAATTGTCAGAAATGATGAAACTAGCAGACAATACCAAGCACTTTAACAAATCTGTATGTGGACTCCCAGAAAATGGGGAAGGGAATAAGAAAAAAAAATTTTTAATCCCTGAAATTTTTCCAAAATTGATAAAAGTTATAAACCACAGATCCAAGAAATTTAGTGAATCCTAAACAGGTTACACACACACACACACACACACACACACACACACACATACACACACACACTAAAGCACACCATATTCAAATTACTGAAAACTAATGATAAAAAGAAACGGTCTTAAAAGTAACCAGAGGGGAAAAAATAGGACACATCATGTGCAGAGGAAAAACATCAGGTTGAGAACATATTTCTTATTAGAAATAATGCAAACCAGAAGACAATGTAATAAAATTTTTCAAGTGCTGAAAGAAAAACAAAATCTGTCAACACAGAAATATTGGTTCGATTAATCTATCCTTCAAAAGTGACAGACAAACAAAACCTGACATAATTCATCACAAGCAGAGTATAAGAAATTATAAAGTTTTTCAGATGAAAAGAAAATGTGATTAAGATGAAAATTTTGGAACCAGAAAAACAAATGAAGAACACTAGAAAGGTTAATATGTAGATAAATTTAAAAGTTTCTTTCTCATTTTTAAATGTCTTCAAAAAAATAATTTTTAAAGCAAAAATTAGGAGAATGAATTTTGGGTTTTATGACATATGTAGAATTAAAAATGAGCCAATAATAGCACAAAAATGGGAAGGGGGAATGGAAGTATACTATTGCAAGATTCCTACACTATACATGAAGAGGTATTATATTATTTAAGGTACAGAGTGATAAGTTAAAAATGCTTACTGTAACTCCTACAGCACAGCTAACTAGGCACTAGGGAAGATGAAATTAAATAATGAAAGTAATAAAACCAAAAGATAGAAAATAAGAGAAATGGGGACACAGAGAAAACAAATAGCAAAATGGTAGATTTAAACACAGCCACAATAATAATTCCATAAAATGTAAGTGAGCTAAACTCTAACTGAACTGCAGAAATTGTCAGACTATTTTGAAAAAAAGCTCAACCATACACTATCTAAAGAAAACACTTAAACTATGAAGAGGTGAAAGAAAAAGATGGAAAAAGATGTATGTCACTAATCACTAATGAGAAAATGTAAGGAGCAGTATTGACTTCAAAGAAGACTTGAGGACAAGGACTATTACCAGAGACAAAGTAGACACCACTGTCCTAAGTGTGTAGACACCCAACTACAGAGCGGTTACATTAAGCAAAAACTAACCAAGCCTAAAGGAGAAATAGACAAATCCACAAGACAAATCTACAGTTTTAGTTAGCAATAAACACTCCTCCCTCTGTGTTTCATAGAATAAGCAGACAGAAAATCAGTAGAGATAAAAGACTTGAATGATACTATCAATTAACTTGACATGTTGGCAATTATAGTATAACAGTAGAATACACATTTTTTTTTAGTGTATGTGGACATTCACCAAAGATAGACCATATGCTGGACTAAATCAAATCCTCAAGACAGGTCATATTCTTTTTTTTTTATGATTTTATTTATTTATTTGACAGACAGAGAGCACAGCAGAGGGAAAAGCATGTTCCCCACCGAGCAGGGAGCCCAACTCAGGGCTTGATCCCAGGACCCTGGGATCATGACCTGAGCACCTGAGCTGAAGGCAGACACTTAACCAACTGAGCCACCCAGGCGCCTCAACACGGTCATATTCTGAACCAAAAAGAAATAACAAATTTCAAAGTTTTGAATCATACATAGTATATCTCTGACCAAAGGAGAAACCAGAAATTCGTGAGAGACAGAGAGAGAAGGAAAAGGTGAGGAAAGGAAGGAAAGGAAAGGAGAGGAGAGGAGAGGAGAGGAGAGGG